>NC_055669.1:26529177-26609177 GCF_017976325.1 Chelmon rostratus
ACACAGACAAACCTCTGACGATTCTGATCTGTGAGCTGATTGGTTACCTGTCGGCGGGGTCCTCAAAGATTCGCTGTAACCCTGACGACAGGCTGCCGCTGATGTTGTGGGCGGAGCTGTGGTCCTGGAAACGTCGCAGCTGCTG
Source organism: Chelmon rostratus (assembly GCF_017976325.1). Classification (NCBI taxonomy): domain Eukaryota; kingdom Metazoa; phylum Chordata; class Actinopteri; order Chaetodontiformes; family Chaetodontidae; genus Chelmon; species Chelmon rostratus. The sequence goes on from NC_055669.1 coordinate 26,529,323, forward strand.
CTGGACGGGGGTTGGAGCGGCCAGACAGCGAGAGATGTCTCCCAGAATCCTCGGCAGCGGGCCCAGCTTCGCTACGGTGGCCTGCAGGAAGGAATTTTCACCCTGGAGTCGCCACGTGTGTGTGTGTGTGTGGATGTGTGTGTGTGTGTGTGTGTGTGGATGTGTGTGTGTGTGTGTGTGTGTGTGTGTGTGTGTGTGTGTGTGTGCGTGGGTGGATGTGTGTGTGGGTGGTTGGAATGGAAGCACCAGGATGCGGTGGTGGTGGTGGGAGAGCGAAACCAACATGGTGGCAACAGAGAGAGTCGGCCAGACAGGAAGTGAACAGAAGGAGGAGGAGGAGGAGAAAAACATGAGGGAAACTTAATGGAAACAAAAATCAAACCGACTAGAACAACATGCTTCTACTGAGCAGAACCACGTCAAACACAGCAGAGCCATGCTGAGCCTGAGCTCCGACAGGTGAGACAGGTGAGACAGGTGAGACACGGCGCAGCCGGGGGGAGGTGGAGGGTGAGAGGACAGGCTGGGGGAGGTCAGGCCATGCCGTGAAGCCACGCAGCGTTAATGTGGTTAAATGAACTGAGGTGACCTTTGCTCCTGATGTTCAATCATGTTACATCAGCAGATATTTACATCACACACACACACACACACACGCACACACACGCACACGCACACACACACACACACACACTCCACCACTGATCACTGATCAATAACTGAACAGTTCACCTGTTCATGGGGCTGATGTTTCCGTGTGTGTGTGTATCTATACGATGTGTTTAAGTGTCCGAACCTGTGGCAGTGATGTGATGTGCTGACTAAAATCAGAATATCTGATGTGAACCTGAAGGCATCACGATGTGAGCTCAGGTGTTCCAGCATCAGTGACAGCAGACTGAGACTGAAATTTATTAACCTACTTTTGTGACCAATATTGAGTCATTACACCAAAAAAAACATCTGTATCACACACACACACACACACACACACACACACACACACACACACACACACAAACACACACACACTCTGATGTCGGTACCTTGTCGAGCTGAGAGACGACCTCCCACAGCAGAGCGTGCAGGACGGACAGCTCGCGGCCGAGGTCGATGTAACCCTCGAAGCCCGGCGTGTTGGACAGAGTCTCCGGGTTGGAGATCTCCGACAGGAAACGCATCATCCCCGCCCACTCGTGCTCCAGGAAGTCGTTCATAAAGGCCATGTACTCCTCTTTGTTTCCAAACCTGCGGACGAGACAGGGACGTCTCCAAACTCGGTTCAGGTGTTTATCGGATCCACGTCCGCTGCTACCAAGGAGCTAACTGTTCTACCTGACGTCCACATAAACACACCCCCAGAAACACATCCTGGAACCGCCCACACTAAATCACATGACCTCAACCCAGGCGCCCTCACATCCACCCAGAAACAGACACGACACGACTCTGTCGAGCCTTTCCCGCCTTAACAACACGACTGGACCAGGTGACACCTGAACGCCCCACCTCAGGCGCCTGCTTCAAAGCTTCAACGCCATCTTTTTTCAGTGCGTTCATCTTCCTGCTGTGTTTATCGTGTAAAGTGCGTGAAAACACCTGAGCCCCTTCAGGAGAGCGGGCGGCCACCGAACACCTGCAGATACTCACTTGGTGAAGTTGGCGAGGTTCTGGATGACTTTAGCGATGAGCGTGAGCGTGCGCGACGTGCGGTCGTCCGGATATTCCTGCATCAGGTTGAAGAGCGACGGCGACATGATGGCGGGGCAGAGGAAGCGCAGGAACAGCGAGGCGCTGATCAGACGCTTGCTGATGTCCTGCTGGTGGCCGCGGGCGACGCACTGCTGCTTCCACGACGCGAACACTTCCTTCAGCTCCCGAGGAAACACGCTGAGGAGACAGGAAGGAAGCAGAAGGGAAGGCTCAGGCTTCAGACGACACACTTCATGACCTCTGAGTCTTTCAATCAGCTCAAAGAGATTAACGACATTTCTGCTGCGTCCCCGTCCTCACTGCAGGCCTCGAAACCAGATGTGGAGCCACTTCTTCTGGTTTCTGGCTTAAAATGTGTCTCAGACACGCGGAGACATCCTCCTTCACTGAGCCCCGACAGCACAGCGAACGCCTTCACTGAAATCAGCCAATCAGAAGTCTAAACCCCCTCAAAACATCTTAATTTGAAAAGCCTTTACTTAAAGCTGCAGTAGAGTTTAAGGGCTTTCGGGACTTTTCTCCTTAATATTCACGTGAATGTGAGATTTTGACAATTAAGGTGTTTTTAAGGGATTTTGGTTTGTGTTCAGATGCTAATTAATGAGATTTTAAGGGATTTTTATTCAGCGTTCATGTATTTAAGTCTGTTTACTTTCACACAGTTAATGGAAACACTAATGGACTGGAATATTTTGAGTCTTTTAAATGAGTCATCACACCTTGTATTAGTGTTAAAAGGAACCACATTTTCCAGGAGTTCAGCCCTAATTTAAGATTAATTAATATCTAAAACTAATAATATATCATAAAAAAATTAACTACACAAATTAAGGGCTTTAAAAAACTAGATAGAAAAAACAAAACAGAGAAACAGAATTTCGGTCTTCCCTGAATTTTCCTCTTGAAGTATAAATTATGGGATGTCTTTAAAGCAAAATGAGTCAGTTTTAAGGGATTTTGGTTATAATTCATAAAAATACTTTAATACATGTATATTGCAATTCTTGAATTTATCCTTTAGTCACCCCTAAAATACCATTAAACACCATAATTACTTCTTGATTAAAGGGTGTGTTGATGGAACTTTAAGGTAAAACCTTCCATAACATTTTTAAGGCTTTTTGTGTCAACAGCTTCCAGAAAGCAGAAAAAGCCACGTGAGTCTTTGAACGCGTCACGGTCGGACAGATCCTCAGTGGTCGTTTCTCCACGATTCTTATTCATTTATCAGTTATCTGATTAGTTGATCACCGTGACGCTTCACTGCCGAGTCAACCAATCGAATCGACGTGTTAACTGATGGTGACTGACTCAGCGGCGACACGAGTCAACACGCCGCAGGGAAGAATCAGCTCCGGTTAACGGGTTCGTTAGCAGAATGGCAGCATCGGCTAAACACAGGAGGATGACGGAGAATCTAAAACGATGACTCCGTCCTGTGGTTGCCTCTTTCTGGCAGCAGGGGGCAGAGTTTAGCAGCATCACTCTGAGGTGCAGAATATGAATAAATGAGATTAAAGGTCCAGTGTTTTGGCTTTAGTGCCATCTAGTGGAGACTGAACCAACCCACATCCTTAGTTTCAGGTGATTGCACACTAATGAACTCATACTTTAAATAAGAATCGTTTTCTGACAAACCAATGAGAGGCTGAATTCACATTTTCTCCAAACATGCTGATGGTGCACAGACTGAGGCTGACGATGATACGAATATGAACCCATATTTGAACATTTACTGACATATAAGCCGACAGTGTTTAGTTTAACATGAAAAATACTCTTGTTATGATATTTTCTATTTATTTGATCCTCTTTTTTTACTGTAATGGTCATTTAATGTTTATAGAATTTGTCTTTGTTACGTGAGTTCTGATGAAACTACACTGAAAATGTAAATATATCGTAAAATGTTTATGTGTATACTTGTTACTTTAGTAATGAAGATTTTTACACACAAACATATGAAGTACAGTTTAAACAATAATCGATTAATCAATTAATAATCAACTCTTCTGATAACGGCTGGAAGAACATTTGATGGTTCAGCTTCTCAAATGTTTCATTTGCTTCACCTCAACCAGCTTCAACAGTAAATCCTGCTTTGACACGAAGACTGAGACACAGTAATCTGATGAGATCAGATAGAACAGATAGAACAGGAGAACAGATAGAACAGGAGAACAGATAGAACAGGAGAACAGGAGAACAGATAGAACAGGAGAACAGGAGAACAGATAGAACAGATAGAACAGGAGAACAGATAGAACAGGAGAACAGATAGAACAGTAGATCAGACAGAACAGGAGAACAGATAGAACAATAGAACAGGAGAACAGATAGAACAATAGAACAGATAGAACAGATAGAACAGGAGAACAGATAGAACAGATAGAACAGGAGAACAGATAGAACAGATAGAACAGTAGATCAGACAGAACAGGAGAACAGATAGAACAATAGAACAGGAGAACAGATAGAACAGATAGAACAGGAGAACAGATAGAACAGGAGAACAGATAGAACAGATAGAACAGATAGAACAGGAGAACAGGAGAACAGATAGAACAGATAGAACAGATAGAACAGTAGATCAGACAGAACAGGAGAACAGATAGAACAGATAGAACAGCAGAACAGTAGATCAGATAGAACAGATAGAACAGATAGAACAGATAGAACAGGAGAACAGATAGAACAGGAGAACAGGAGAACAGATAGAACAGATAGAACAGATAGAACAGGAGAACAGATAGAACAGATAGAACAGATAGAACAGTAGATCAGACAGAACAGGAGAACAGATAGAACAGATAGAACAGTCACAGGGACGTTTTACTGCACTCAGTACTTTGACTTTCATACTTCATGTACATTTACTGATTATACTGACAGACTTTTACTGAATTTCCAATGCAGGACTTTAACTTGTACCAGAGTATTTATACAGTGAGTATTAATACTTTTACTGAAGTAAAGGATCTGAATACTTCCTCCATCACAGTCACATTCAGTGTGTACTTCAGCGTGTACTTCAGCGTGTACTTCAGTGTGTACTTCAGCGTGTACTTCAGCGTGTACTCAGACTGCAGTTGTACCAGTAGGAGTTGATGATCTTGCAGAACGCCAGCTCGCAGCACATCTTCAGGTTACTCTGGTGTTCGGCCAGATCACCTCCGGAGCATCGGCTGGGGTCCACCTCGCAGTTCTCGTCCGACTCGTACAGAGCCTTGATGAACTCGCCTGGTGACGGACAGACGGACAGACTCAACACAAACACCGGCCGAGTCACAGAGACTTTATGAACGTCCTAAATGATTGGTCATTTTGTGTTTCCAGAATGATTGATGATCAGTGAAATGATTCATTATTGATTGCTGATAAGTTCTGACTGACTAATTGTTGTTACAGTGAAGTGACACACAGACAAAAGGAGATTTAAAGGTACGATGTGTAAGAACTGGTCACCTGTCAAAGGTTAATCAGCTACCTGCTGCTCGCTGTGCTCTCAGCTGTAGCTTCGTTTGGCTGTAGCTACTCGCTGCCGTTAGCTAGTTAGCTCGGTTCTGTTAGCTGACTGGTTCTGCCCTGACAGAGAGCTCGGAGCTCGGAGTTCACTGGGATGCAGCCTCCCAGTGAACACGACCGGACCAGGACCGAACACAGTCCCCAAACCGAAGGAGCCCAGTGTGGCGACAGGGACCAGGACCGGGACTCTGACTCCAGCACCGGGTCGATGAGTTTTATTCCGTTTCTGTCGAGTTTGCATTATTAAACTCATCTTGGTTTAATAAAATGGAGAAAGTTGAATTCAGAAGGTGCACAGTTGTATTTTTCTGTTTAATAATGAAAACAGGTGGAAGAATATTTCCTTTCTTTACATTTTGTGAGTTTATTTGTGAAGAGTCGCCCCTTCAGGCACAAAGTGGTACTACAAGACAGGACGGGCTGCAGCTAGCTGCTAGCTGCTAGCATGCTAACTTCAGTAGATATCTCTGCAGCACAGCACACAGACGTGTTCCTTCTTCACGATCACAGGTTTATTCAGTTCTTGAATGTTTTAAACTAAAACTCTGGCCTCATCTTACACTGAACGTTAATGTTCATCACTAATATTAATTTCTGTATTCCAGATAATGTTTCTGCTGAAGTTTTCAGATGATAAACACTGATATCTGTTAGGTGCTGAAGATGACCCTGGTCTTCATCAGTATTGTACAAATCATCATTATTAATCCAAAGAAGAATCAAGAAATCACTGTTGGTCTTGCAGTGAACTGATGTCATCCACCATCACCTTTCAGAGCAGCGATCACATCAGACCTGCTCCAACAACGCTTCCTGTCTGAGCAGACTGAAGTGATCTGGAGCCAACACAGATCCTGTGACTGCTTTTCCTCCCATGATGCAGAGTGTTCTGCAGTGTGGAGTCACTGAGGGCCCTGCAGGCCCTGCAGGCCCTGCGGGATGCAGCTGCCATGAAGGGCTGCAGGTGGTCTGCAGCCATGTTTAGGTGGGCGGCACGACTCAGAGTAACATCCACATGAACACAGATGATCACCTGTCACTGGCTCTGACACATTATACAGCCAAACCAAACCAATCAGGACTGAGACTTTCTAGAAGGTCTGCTGAGTCATCGTTTCTTTCTGATTATTAACAACAGGGACACACTGAGTGGACACACTGTTCATCTATTCATGTACAATCACTGTGTGAAATCAGCTAAAACCTCATGTTGACGTTGGAAACAGCAGAAAATAAATCCTCCTCCCTTCAGCTGCGTGAAAACTGAGTCAATTCCATCTGCAGATCAAAGAGGAAACATGTGGCTGAAAGCTCCTGGAAAGGCCAGTAAGTAGGCCTTGAGTTCAGATTACTGTGTCACACTAACATGTGTTCACATGAATAACACTGAAACATGTTTGTCAATGATCATTATTGGAGCAGGTCTGTGCAGCTTTCAACCAGCAGAGAAACTGGATTTTACAGTTTTTACAGACACGTCATGAAGTTTTAACGAGTCCTCAGCTGACTGCGACTGGAGCCGATGATCAGCAGCAACACGACATCGATCACTGCAGCAGCTGAATATGTACGACAATAACTTACCTGAAAACCCTGCAGAGGACTCACGTTACCTAACACACCGCAGGAAGTCGTTCTTCATCTATCATCATCTATTTTCAGACGTGAACCTATAAATATTTTAACGTGGGTGAAATTATTTGTGTTTTTGAACTCGGGCCGACTGTCTTTGTGCTAATAATAGTTTGCTGATGTTTATCGGTTGGTGATGACAGCAGGTCTCATGGGTCTCTAACAGTTCTGCTTCTGTCACATTCAGCACAGTTTCTGAACTATTTTAGGATTTTTTATGACTCTGAAATGTTTTAGAACATACAAACTGAGCAGTGCTCTAATTTTAGCATTCAGAAGTCCATAAAGAATTTCTGCCATTTTAATGTAATTCAGGATGGACGTGATGCTGCAGACAAACGTCCAACGTCACAGTTTATCTGAGTGAAAGACAATTACACCGCGGTGGGAGCAAGAATTGATAATTGATTGACACTCAGTGAGTGAAATCAATAACTTGTTTTGTGCTCCAATTACAGGTAGGATGAGGAACATGAGGAACTGGATTTCTGTCCTCTTCATCCTATTTGAGTGATCTGTGTTTTTAATCCTGAGATTCAGCTTTTTCCACATGGAATATCTGAAGAAAAGTCTTGAAAAAAGTCGGTTTTAGTTTGTGTGTTTTGAAAGACGTTTTGTAGGTGTGTATGCAGGTGTGTGTACAGGTGTGTGTACAGGTATGTATGCAGGTGTGTGTGCAGGTGTGTACAGGTGTGTACAGGTGTGTGTACAGGTGTGTGTACAGGTGTGTACAGGTGTGTGTACAGGTGTGTGTACAGGTGTGTGTACAGGTATGTATGCAGGTGTGTACAGGTGTGTACAGGTGTGTGTGCAGGTGTGTACAGGTGTGTAAAGGTGTGTGTGCAGGTGTGTACAGGTGTGTGTACAGGTGTGTGTACAGGTGTGTATGCAGGTGTGTGTACAGGTGTGTGTACAGGTGTGTATGCAGGTGTGTGTACAGGTGTGTGTACAGGTGTGTGTACAGGTGTGTATGGGCTGAGACTCACCAAGTGCGTCGTGCAGGTATTTCTGTCCCACCAGCTTCAGGTATTCCTCGATAGCTTTGGTAGCCAGCGTGTTCTCCCTGAATATCAGGACGTCGTGGTCGGCACAGCGGTCCACCTCTGACATCACCAGGTCTGTGAGGAAGTCCTGAGGAGGAAGAGGAGGAAGAGGAAGGGGACATGATGAGTGTGTGGGCAGCTCTGTGATCAGTCTCACATTGGAGCTGATTCACGGAGTATTTATCATATATCTGAAGACATTTTCACAAAGCTGCTGAGAGACACTTTGGACTGATGAGAAGAGGCGGGGTCGACCCTGTTGCTATGGATGTTTCCTCACTGTGTCCACAGTGATTGGCTAATGGGTGGAGGGACAGACGGGGGGACAGACGGAGGGACGCATGGATAGATTTTGTTAACACATATTTCAGAAAGTGTCGCAGAGGCTGCTCAGGACTCATACGATAGAAATAGTGATGAAGAAACTGGTGGAACAGCAGCACTAACACACCTGTACCTGTCCGTAGTTCTATGTCATAGTTAAAAATGAACACTTGAACTGTTGAACTAAATGAGATCTGAAGATCAGTTTTAGTTTGATTAAACATTTTGACAAATAATCAATTCAATTTAAAGTTCATCAGCGCTGCAGACTGCATGTTTCCATCTTTGTTGAGCTAATTGGACCTTTATTACCTCACCCTCCTTTAAAAAGTGCTTGTTTAAGTTGATCATCTTCATTAGTTGCAGCAGCTGACTGACTGTGATCAGGTGTCAGTGACTCGGGAGTGAGGAGTCAGTGATTGAGATTAATCATAGCTGGGAAAAAATATGTATCAAACATAATGTAATAAACAAATGTATCAAAATGCCTTTAAGAGTTCAACATTTTTGGAAATGGTTATTAGCTTCTTCGTCTTCTTCTTCCTCGTCTTCTTGCCAAGGGTTGGTTAGGAAGATTAATACTACTCTCATGTCTGCACAGTAAATGTGAAGTAGATTTTTCTTTGCCTTTGGAGAGCAGCTAGCCCCCTGTTTCCAGTCTTTATGCTAAGCTAAGCTAAGCTAACGCTCTGCTGGCTGTAGCAGACACGAGAGTGACATCGAGCTGAGAGTCTAACTCTAATAATAAAAGCGATTAAGTATATTTCCAAAAATGTGGAACTGTTCTCTGACGGCAGGTCTGTGATTGGCTGCTGAGATCTGACCTTTGCCCTCCCGGTGCTCTGCAGGATGTGGACGAGAGCGCAGGCCATCTCCTCCTTGTTCTTGACGCTGATGACGGGCTCCAGCACCGAGCACAGCATGGTGTAGTTGTTGGTGACGAACTCTGCGAACTCCTTGTACTGCTCCATGGGCAGGATGGAGATGGTCTGGAAGCGGGACTTGATGCGGATCGACGGACCTCCTCCTTTGGCCTTGCTGGTGGTGGGCGTGCTGACCGGGTACCACTTCTCCACAAACTGCCTGCCCGTCACGCCCGACACCGGGATGTTGACCAGGCCCACGTAGTTGTTCTTGTCCTTCTTCTTCTTCTTGTCCACGTCGCGGTAGATGTGCACGGTGATGCTGTGCATGGCGGGCAGGCTGGAGAAGTCGAAGTACTCGCCCCAGAACAGGCTGTCGTGGCGAGTCTTGCTGGTGGTCCGGGCGTACAGGACGTCATCCAGACACAGCTCGCAGAAGTATTTCTTCTTAGGCGGCAGGTCTTTGGCTTCAATGATCCACAGTCGCAGCAGGTTCTCTGCACGCCGACAGTTGTCCTGGAAACACCAACGCCCTCAGTTAAAACATTTAAACCACTTTTTAAGAACAAAGACCTCGAGCACAGGCTAGTTCTTCCCCCAAAAAAATACCCAGATGCTATTTATCTGAACTTTTAACATCCGATTCATAATAATGGAAGTGGAACACCACAGAATACCACATTTAGAACTGATGCTTGACCTGACGCAGCATCACAAACCTACAGCCACAAGTGTCGTTAGTAAAGTCATGTGTGATGATGTCACTGTCATGTGTGATGATGTCACTGCAGAGTTAAATGAGTATAAAGCAGCTGCAGACAACAGATACTGGAAGGATTCACTAATACTGCAGAGGCCCCAACAGTTTGCCTGTCTCACCTTGTTGGGCTGAATCGTCCTCCTCAGGTTTTCCATCCACTTGTCTCTCTCTGAGGCTGAAGTGCAGCTGAAACACTTGCTGCCACCTGAGTATGTCACCTGGCAGGTGAGAGAGAGAGAGAGAGAGAGAGAGAGGGAGAGGGAGAGAGAGAGAGAGAGAGAGAGAGAGAGACATCATGACATCTGACCTGCTGCTAAATTAAAATAACTAGCGACAGGGAGGCAGGGAGGCGGCTGATGTGAGAAGTGCGGTTCAGCTCCATATTTAACAAACTGCTGAAAGTGAACTTTTGTACTAAAGTATTAAATTCTCCTTATTTTGTGTTTTCAGTTGATCAACAACAGAAGTTTCTCTCAGTGTCTATTTGTGTCCACTCTCCTGGTTTTTTACATTATATGGACAAATAGAGCAGAATAAGTCCTTGTGTCTGATTGGCTATTCCACACAAACAAACACACTCACACACACACACGATTAATCATGTGATCAACACTTTGCTCTAAGCTGAAGACATTTTCTTTCTCCTCCAGTGGCTTTAAATGTCATTTGGATGAACTCAGTCCAGGTGTCTGTAGACTCACCTCGAAGCAGAACTCCTGTCCCAGGATGCTGCTGTGCAGAGGTTTGATGAACACGTCCTCCTCCATGCTCAGGTCCAGAGCCTCCACCGCACTGCCCGGGCTCAGCAAAGACTCATGGGAGGTTGACTCCTTCAGCTTGGGGAGCCCGCGAGATCTGGAAGACAAGAGGAAAAGGTAAATGTAAATGAATGGAAAGCAGGTTTAGTTGTTTTTTTTTTCCTTCGAAAGTCAAAGTTCTTAATAAAACCACGTCACCAGGGGGCGCTACTGAGCACAACAAGTGTGTTCAGATACCATGACAACGCCACAAGACTCATCAAACTTCCTCTGAGCGCTGGAGCTCGTCACCGCAGCGAAGCAGGAGAGCAGTAATACCTACGAAAAACAACCACAGAGCCAGGTGAGGGGAGTTCCCCAGAGCATCCCGCCTCCCGGACTCCCCCCTGCTCCCACCGTCCTCCCACCTCGACCTGCAGCCGACAGCGGCAGCTCGGTGCACGCCGACGCCTCCGAGCAGAGCGTCGCCTTTATGAAGCTCCTCCGTGCTCCGGCAGGCGGTAAACAAGGTCCTGGGACGGCCAATCGCATCAGGCCTCTGGGAGCGTTTCCATAGCAACAACCTCCTCGGGGAGAGCGGGCGCTAGGCAGCAGAGCGTGACGCAGCGAGGAGCAAGGCAGGCGTTTAACTACAGACCAGTCTCGGGGGGGACAGACGGAGCTGTCGGAGGTTAATGAGAGGAGGTCAACGGACAGAGAATTAATGACCAACTGCAGCTTTTTCAGCAGCAGAAGAAGAAACTTTTCAAAATAAGGACAACACAGATTTCCCATCGTTATCAAACTCTTCAGTTATTTCTCTGAATATATTTCAACTTTGAAGCTTTTCAACTTCAACATCATCTGCTGTGGAATAAACACACGCTGTTCACAACACTTTTGTCTTGAAATCAGGACATTTACTCCTAACAAAGAGTTTTATTTTCACTATTATTACTATTTCTATATACTGAAACCTTCTTCTCTGTTTGTGTGTGTGTTTTACTCATGTTGTGGGGACATAAACATGTTTACAGTCACATTGTGGGGACCCGCTTTCCTTTTGGGGACAAAACAACAGGTCAGCGTAAATCATTCAATTTTAAGGTGAAGATGGAGGGAATGTGTCCCCACAGGGATAGTGAGACGAATGTGTGTGTGTGTGTGTGTGTGTGTGTGTGTGTGTGCGTGTGTGTGCGTGCGTGCGTGTAATCCTCCTGCTGTGTCAGATGAGTTACGTAAACCTGGATTAGTGGGTTGAGATCAACACTGATGCTGTGACAACATCAGGCTTCTTCCACTGACGACTGTAAATACATCAACCAATCAGATCTGCTGGAGGAAAGTAACTAAGTACATTTACTCTAGTACTGTACTTTTTTGAGATATTTGTATCTATTTACCTTTCATGACACTTTCTACTTCCACTTCACCACGTTTGTCTGACAGCTTCCATTACTTTGCAGATTAGGGTTTTTACAACCCCTCAGACTGATCTGGTGACTCTTTGTAGGGGCTCGACCCCCGAGGTCGGGCCCCGCTGGCCTAAACTAGAAAACTGTTTATGATGTAGCTGAAAGTAGACAATACTGCTGTACTTTTACTCCTTGAGGTAGTAAAGTCAGTACAGGATTGAAAACATCTCAAGACTTGATGATCCAAATGTTGCCCCGCCCACCACGACAATTCAAACCACATGATTGGACGTTGCTCACTCCTGGATTGATTGACAGGTCTGTTGATATTGCTGACGATGATGATCTATGAGTCCAAGTGTGCATATAACTGCCATCTAAACGGTCAAAACAAAACAGGGCTTTTGTCCTTAAAACACTTTACTCCCAGAATTCATAGCTGAGATCAGCATCACAGCAAGAACCAAAGAACAATACAAAACAAGTATGGAAGGTTTTTTCTATTGATCATGTGACATGGAGCTGCACCTCCTCATCCACTAAACACAGTAAATGTGTGTGTTCATGCAAATACTCGTCTGTCAGGACGAACTAAGTATGAACAACAGAAAACGCTCATCAACAGATGCAGAGTTTCAGGAAGGGCTGGTCTCCTGCATTAGTATGGAAACCTGACCCACCGAGCAGCCAGAGGAGGAAGCACTTAGCGCGCTCTGACCACACACACGTACACGCACACACACACACACACCACACACACACACACACACACACACACACACACACACACAGCTGATGTTTTAATATTCTGGATTCTTGTTAAAATGGAATCATTCAAAATATTTTCTCTGAGAAATGAAACCAAACTGATTCCAGAACAGCTGTGACGTCGTTTAAAAACATCAATAAAACAGAAGCTGATCCTCTCTGACAGAAACTGACCTGAAATCAGCACAAAGTCAACATATTTAATGTTCTTCCTCATCATCTTCATTGGTTTCTGTAAATATCTGCTGATTGTGAATCTGATGCAGCAACACGTTTCAAACACGTCGTGACAGGAGCAACAGAAGACTGGGAAAGATGTGGAACGCTCCAAACACACCTGTTTGGATCATTCCACAGGTAAACAGGCTGATTGATTGGAAATTGATTCTGGTTGATTCAGACTGTCTGGAATCAGGTTTGTTCTTCTGGAAGAAACATCTACATGAACATTTTGTTCATATCTCATATCTTCATGTTGCTGCTGCAGGTGTTTGTTATTTAATTATCATCAAAACTTCATGTAATTCTGACTTCATGTCCACCAACACAAGCAGACAGCAGGTCTGAGTGGATTCAAACTGAGCAAATATGAGTGGAATCCATCCGAAGGATCAATCATCCTCCTCTTGTTATACAATATATGGCCAATAGTATGTGGACGGCCCTGTTTAGTGTGCTGGGTCTGCTTTTCCTGATCTGTCTCGCTGCAACATGCAACAATACTCTATGATGTCTTTTACGTTAAATCTCAGTTTAACACCTGGACGTGACTGCAGGATGTATGACATCACACCTAGTTTGGAGCCAATCGTGGTTCAACATGAAACTTACATGTGTGAAGTGGAAATGAGTGATATCTGTACAACAAGGAGGAGACGTGATTTGTCAAGAGGTGACGGAACATTCTGTGGAAAAATCACACAAATTTTTATTTAAGTTAAGAGTATTTAATCACACACACACACACACACATACACTTCCTATCACACACTCTCCCTCTCACACACGCACACACACACACACTCTCTTACACACACGCACGCACGTGCGTGCACAAACACACACACACACACACACACACACACGTTATGCTAGAGAGCCACCGAAGCCTATCCATTAATAAAACTCCATTACCCATAAGTCATTCTGGCAACCCAGAATCTCTTTCCTGTTTCGACATGACGATGCCCACGTGCACAAAGCAGCTCCATAAAGAAACAGTTCTCCCAGTTTTCTTTACAAGACCCTGACCGGTCTGACCTGAACCCCATCCAACAGCAGCCAGACCACATCACCCACACCAGTGCTGGACCTGATGCTCAGCTGTCTGAATGTGATCAAATCCCCGCAGCAGGTTCAACATCAGACGAGTGGGGGCTGTTCGAGCACCAGCTAACCCCAACTCACAACTAGTTTATCCATCAGAGCAGCAGCATCTCACCCCAAACACAACAGATCTGCCAGAGAGCTGACGGGAAGCAAACTGCACCGTCTCCACCGACAGACAGACAGACAGACAGACAGACACACACACACACACACACACACAGACACACACACACACACACACACACACACACACACACACACAGTCCTACCTGAACCTCAGAGTTTTGGACAGCTGAGCTCTTCGAGCTCTCCGGAGGAGAGAAGACGAACCGTCCATCAGGAGTCAGAGCTCAGAGCTGACTGAACTAGAGAGGCTGTGTGTGTGTGTGTGTGTGTGTGTGTGTGTGTGTGTGTGTAAAGCATTATCCTGCTGTCCAGCTGGCTGACATTCTGTCGACTATAAAGCTGCACACTCACTCTTACTGCACCATCATACTCGACACATGTGACCAGAGGCGACGCAGCAGGCCGTCACTTCACCATCATAACTGCTAACATACCATAATATTCATGACACTGTGACATGTTGGCAGTTTGGTTTGCTGGCCGTGGTTAAAAGCATCAGAAAACATGAAGACTTCAAGGCTGGATTTTAATTTCAGTCACATCAACTAGAGGAGAGCAGCTGAGGCATCAATCAGGGATCCATCACTGATCAGGGCGCCTGAGACTGAAACTGGTCCAGGAAGGACTGCTGGATTCATTTAGTTCACTCAGGTGTTCCAGGTGGTGTGGGAACACTCAAAGAGCCGGTCTGACACTTTTCATTAACAATCCCAGAACAGAAGAGTGAAAACTGAAGAGCAGCAGAGACGACTGCAGGGAGACAGGAGAGCCAGCCTTCCAGTAAAACCACCTCCAGTCAGTGCTGGGAAGGCTGGGTGGGTTAATGGAGGGAGGAAGAGGAGGAAGAGGAGGAAGAGGAGGAAGAGGAGGAAGAGGAGGAAGAGGAGAATCCCACAAGCTCCTAAAAACAGAGGAGCAAGAGGAGCAGAGAAATAAATAAATCCTCCACACTTCAGTTTAACTTCTTCACTGATATCTGACAGAGAGACAGACTGAGAGACAGACTGAGAGACAAAGAGACAGACAGACAGAGAGACAGACAGAGAGAGAGAGAGACTGAGAGACAAAGAGACAGACAGACAGAGAGACAGACAGACAGAGAGACTGAGAGACAGACTGAGAGACAAAGAGACAGACAGACAGAGAGACAGACAGAGAGAGAGAGAGACTGAGAGACAAAGAGACAGACAGACAGAGAGACAGACAGAGAGACAGACTGAGAGACAAAGAGACAGACAGACAGAGAGACAGACAGAGAGAGAGAGAGACTGAGAGACAAAGAGACAGACAGACAGAGAGAGAGAGAGACAGAGACAGACAGACAGACAGACAGACAGACAGACAGACAGAGACAGAGACAAAGAGACAGACAGACAGACAGACAGACAAACTGAGACTGAGAGACAGACAGACAGAGAGAGACAGACAGACAGACAGACAGACAGAAAAAAAAGAGAGACTGAGAGACAGACTGAGAGACAGAATGAGAGACAAAGAGACAGACAGACAGAGAGACAGCCAGAGAGAGAGAGAGACAGACAGACAGACAGACAGACAGACAGACAGAGACAGAGAGACAGAGAGACAAACTGAGACAGAGAGACAGACAGAGACAGAGAGAGAGAGAGACAGACAGAGAGAGAGACAGACAGACAGAGAGAGAGACAGAGACAGAGAGAGAGACAGACAGACAGACAGAGAGACAGACAGAGAGAGAGAGAGATACAGACAGATAGAGAGAGAGACAGACAGACAGAGAGAGAGACACAGACAGACAGACAGACAGACAGACAGACAGGGAGCTTGATTAACAGAGGGACCAGAGACAGGATGAGCAGAACCAGAACAGGAAATTGAGTTTAGTATCAGAGCTGCTGCTCAGTGTCACTGAACAACAACATGAACAACATGATGAACATGACCAAACTCTGCAGCTTCTGTCACCGCACAGAAAACACCCCCATGAAGGCCTCACACGTGGACCCACTGAACCTGGAGCAGCCCTCAGAACAGATCCTGACAGATCTCAGGAGGTCCCACATGGACGGTTTGGATTATTTCACACACGAGTGATTTCTGTCTGTGGGTGGAGCTCAGTCGCAGATCAGGACTTTGTCATGTGGATTATTCTGTTTGTGTGTTACAGTCAACAAATCCCACATGCAGAGCCAAACCAGCTGCGTGTCAGTCCGCCTCTCAGAGAGGTCTGACTTCCTGTCTGTGGCTGTCCGTCGGTTCCTACTGAAGTCAGACATCTTTACAAACACCTCACAAATACTTGGTTTCACGTTTAAAAAGTCTCATTAACAGGTGGAAATGGTGCATCTGTCGGGGACTATTTTCAGCTGCGGATTAATCCTCATCTGGTGTTCCAGTGAGTGTTTGAGGCAGCAGGACGGTGTGTGAGGGACGGAGTGATGGAGCTCTGCAGCACAGAGGAAGCAGATCAAACCTCAACAACTACGTCCACTTCACTCAGCGTTTACAGGACATTTCACTGACTGATGGCAGGTGAGATCACTCTCACACTCTTTGATTTTAGCTCCTGACCGTAAACACCAGACTGACGAACACTCCGATCAGACGTCAAGAACAAATCCAAACTGTCTCCACAGACCTGATGTGCATCAAATCATCTCTTTTCACACAGCCGGCAGCCATCAGCCGCTCGGCTCCTCCGTCAGGCGTCCACGATCGTTTGAAGAGTTTTATCAGGAGGAAGCGGTTACCTGTCAGCATCAGCAGGCCGGAGCGAGGGCAGTCTGAAGCTGGTGTTTCTGTCCAGTTTGGTCTGACTCTTCGTCCTCTTGATGGAGCCTTTGAGGCGTTTACTGAAAAACCCCTGAAATATAAAAAAAAGAGGACAAGATCAGAATCTGTCCTCCAGGAGACGAACAGAGTCAACAGGGAGGAGGGTCAGTGTGGACACATCATTCACAGACACTTCAGAAGGTTGTCTGGTACAGGTGGAGTGAAAGGAGGGGATGAGGAAGAGGAGAGCTGCAGAGTGTAACATCAGCAGTCGGAGGAAGGTTTTACCACTTCACAGCTGGGACACTTCAATCCACATCTGCTCAGTTCAACATCGTGAGCTGCAGTCACAGTCGATTCATTAATTAGTCAGAGTCGATTCATTAATTAGTCAGAGTCGATTCATTAATTAGTCAGAGTCGATTCATTAATTAGTCAGCTGACAGAAAATTATTTTTCTTTTAAATCAAGAAGCAAAATGAAAAAACATTGATGGTTCCAGGTCGTCAACAACCAGCTTCTTTTCCTCGTCTTGTCTAATTTTATAGCACACTGAATATTTGAGCTGCTGATGACGTCACCTGGGCTCCAAACAGTGAACTCATTCATCAGAAACATAATCTGCAGATTACGTGTTTTATTTTTT
This sequence comes from Chelmon rostratus, assembly GCF_017976325.1. NCBI lineage: Eukaryota > Metazoa > Chordata > Actinopteri > Chaetodontiformes > Chaetodontidae > Chelmon > Chelmon rostratus. The sequence goes on from NC_055669.1 coordinate 26,546,955, forward strand.
ATTTTCTGTAACATTCACTGACACACATGGGTCACCCGCTGACCAATCAGAGCACATGTGCCCAGAGACATTCGTCTCTCATCAGCAGTTTGTGAGAGGAGGAAACGTTCAGCTGCATTCAGGGCACTTGAACCCACGCTGAGCCCTGCAGGTGGTGCTGCAGCAGTTTGAACCAGAGCGCCTCCTTCAGGTCAGACACTGACATGTTTCACAGCAGACAGTTCAGGATGAGGCATCCCTAGATCAACTGATCACCTTAGCTGATGGAGGAACACGAACCAACGCGCAGTGTGGGCAGCTGGCGCTGGGGGGTCACCTGACCGGATGGCCACCTGACTGGATGGTCACCTGACCGGATGGTCACCTGACTGGATGGCCACCTGACCGGATGGTCACCTGACTGGATGGTCACCTGACTGGATGGTCACCTGACCGGATGGCCACCTGACTGAATGGCCACCTGACTGGATGGCCACCTGACTCAGCTGATATTGATCCGACTCTGATCAAACCTTCAGCGTCTCTTCACCTATCAGATCCTCTGTAACAATAAGAACCCTGTGCAGAGCGGAGGAAGCGAGCGGCCTCATTTGCTGAGATATTTATATCCTCAACATCTCCGTCTCCCCCTCCTCACCCTCCTGTCCTCCCCCACAAACTCCCTTCAGGCTCATTGGCTCCCATTAATGCATCAGAATAAAGATCCATCCTGCCAGAAAGTTTAACACTGCAGAGGGAGCAACACTTCAAACACGTCCAAAATATCTCCTGCTGCCTGCACCATTCAGCTACAGCCTCCATCACTTTGCCAAACAGGTGATCGCAGCTATTGATCGTGATTATCGGTCTCCGTGGATTAGTGAGCGTTATGATCAGCGAGTGTCTCAGGCAGCGAGCAGAGGACTGACTGCTGGATGTATTTATGATCCTGTCATTACTTTGCTCTGACTTCCAGGCTGCGCCAACTCCCAGCATGCTCTCTGTCTGTATTTACTGTATGAAGAAAAATCCTCTGAAGTCTGACTGGAACTAAAAATACTCAGAGGACGACCTGAGCGCTGCCTGTGAAGCCTCGACACAAGCTCTGCGAGAAGTTACACTTCTGATTCATGACAGGAACGACGTCAGCATCGGAAGACATAAAACTCATGACGTCAATGATGACGAAGGGTAAGCTCTTCCTGTAGCTGAACTGAAGTTTGAGAAACAGCATCACGAGGTCACACCATGTGTTCTCAGGACGGCAGAACGAGTCAGAGCTGCAGCAAACGCTGCTTTACGAAACCGATGCATCCCTCGGCCTGTAAAATGTGCAGTTCGAGGCGAGATCGTGTAACTGCAGCGTCCGGCTGAGGATCTTTGATTCATCTCCGAGATGCTGTTTCCAGCTGGTTGCGTTTACTTCACTCAAAGCATGATGGGAACTGTAGTGGCCGAGGCTAAAAACATACGCAGCACATGATAAACACAGATAAGAAAACCAGTAGGAGTGACATCATCAGTTCACAATCAGTATACGTTTTGGAGTCTCTTCCGTCACCTCAGCACCACCTGATGGTATTTCAGAAATATTCTTCAGTATTTGGTCATTATCCCAGAAATACCATGAAATAAATACAAAAACATTTTTTAAATATTTGTATAATACTTCTGACTTGTGTTGTTATTCCTGTCAGAACGTCACCATGTAGATGTCAGATGTTAACATCAGTGTTGTTATTACTGATGGAAATGATGGACAGAGTGTGTGTGTGTGTGCGTGTGTGTGTGTGCGTGTGTGTGCGTCTGTGGCTTCATCCACAGGCAGCTCGAGGCCTCTGTAGACTCTGTAGACTCTGTAGACCAGGTCCAGGATCACTGTGACTGAACTCCAGAGATGTTCCCTTTCACTGGATACCTGCCTTATGACTCTTTCACAGGGGCTCAGGAGGAGGAGGCTCACTTCCTGGTTCAGGAACATGTTGTTGTGTTGGTGGTCAGTGCAGCTGATGGCAGCATCTCCACTGTTTCTTCATGTCCTCATTTCTTCTTTCGCATCTTGTTTAAATTCCCGACTCGGCTTCCTTCCGGCTCCCTCACACTCGTGCGGTCACACATCGCAGCAGATGGTTAGCATGTTGCTGCTGACGACCTCTGAAAGCTGTTAAATGCTCATCACAACACTTCAGACTGACGCTTGGACTCGTGTGTGTTTTCAGCCGCCAGCAGCAGAGAGATGAGCTTCATCTGTCTGTCAGCTAAATAAAGATCAGCCAGCGGTTCTGTGTCAGTCTGCTGTTCCTGCTCTGATAATCAGAGGAAGATGTTTACAGTGTCGCTTTAATTGGTTAAAGTCACGTTTAGCGTGAATGATCCATTACTAACAGGAGGTTATACAACTGCAAACACTCATCCAGCTGCCATCGAACAAGTTCACCTACTTCTGTCATTTACTGACACTGTGAGCATTCTGCTCTGAGACACGTCCAATAGAAAGAGACGCTCATACACCGCAGGAAAAGGCAGTTTAGGGTGCCCAGGTAGCCCACCAGGTAGCCCACCAGGTAGCCCACCAGGTAGCCCACCAGGTACAACATGCTCCCCATGCACTATGGCTATTTGATCCCAAGCTGAGGCCCTTTGCTGCATGGCGTCCCGTCTCTGTCTCCCCTCCCCTGTCTCTCTTTATCAGGTCACATAAGTCAAAAAATCTTTACAGAAAGAGAAAATTCAGGAGGTTTCATTGTGAAATCTGCTCAGTTTCTGTATCGCCGGGATCAGACATGATTATGAACAACAATCGGGTGAAATGTAATCACTTTTAATCTAACTGATATTTATAAAATGTTTACTTTCCACAGAAATCCCCCAAAATAATCTCAACTCAAGCTCCACTGATTAATAAAGATGAAGTGATCGGTGTCAGTAAACTGATTTATGAGGCAGAGGGTGACGACAAACACAACTTCTCTCTGTGATTCACCTCATTCGCTCCTGAACAGCAGCCTCATGTTGTCTTTCATTCAGTGTTTCTGTTTTTAGGGGCCTTTAACAAACACCTTTTCCCACAAGCCCTCGCGGTTTCATTTACAGGGACATGTGACCGGACTGCGTTACCGTGACGCAGTCAGCAGCACTTAGTGACAGCCTCGTCTTCCTCGGGGACTGACTGGTATCCATCGGAGAGTTGCAGTACCACTTCCTGTCATCACTCCTGTTGCCATGGCAGAGGACGTTTTTTTGTGATCGTGTATTTGGATTAAAAACTGAGGATATAACCGACTTCTGTTAGTCACATCATACACAACCATCTGAAAGCAAACAATAATAATAAGAAGAATAATATCATCGCAATGATGACTGCTTAACTCCAGGTAATAGACTGTGACATGTGATCGAATGTCCTGAAAAAGCCAGGAAGTACACCTCAACGGTTAGCTGTTGTCAGCTGGTTACATAACAGGAATATTTCTGAGTGGTTATGCATGTTGGTCTATGTATTAATTTACACACACACACAGATAAAGTTATTTTCATCACTATGATAAATGTACGCTGTGCGATGCTACTCAGGTCAGCAGTAGCTCTAGCACGATGCTGTACCACGCTGAAACCAGCACCCGGCCGCCGTGTCCGAGGACGACTGGCAGCCAAAGGGGGGAGAAAGTGTGAACCACTCTGGTGTGAGACCATCACTCAGTCAGGGTCCGGATGATTGAGACCCATGTGCTGCCAGTCAGCGCGGTAAAGGCCAAGGGATGCAAAGAGCTCAGTAACGAAGTTAGTCCGAACTAACCGAAACTGACATCCGGTCACTTAACTGACAGCCCAGTCCAGACAGAGTGTTTGTTTGAAGGAGGAAGAATTAAAAAGATTATGATGACTTCATGATTAAAAACACGTGTGGATTGTTCTTGAACAGTGTCTGTTGTTCTGATCGAGCAGCTTCTCACTGCTCGACCTGCAGAAACTCACCGGCACTTTAAAAGGTGACGAATTCGGATTGTCGACAGGGACGCTCTTCTCCGAGCTCCCCAGGCCGGAGATGCTCCTTCTCCTCGGAGATCGCTCCGAAGACACTTCTGCAGAGACAAAGAGAGAGCGTGTTAGATGAGCCACAGCACCCTCTTCCTCCTCTGTCTAATCACCATCATCATCATCAGCCTGAGCTTTCAGGCTGAGCCGGACGGGTGGAGGGCGCGGTGATGACATTCAGACATGGTGGAGGAGACACGGTGCGTTTGTTTAATGGCAGCTGGTTCCTGCACCTTCAGCAGGTGGAAAAATAACGACGAACCAGAGCGAGACCAGGACAGGTGATCCAGTTCCAACAGATGACAACTTTAACCTTCCTTACAAATCACACGTCCACTGACCAGTTTGTGGTTTCTAAGAGCTAACAGAGACTTTACAGGCTATATGTTTGCTTTATGACAGCTCACAGAAGCAGCTCAGCTCAGTGGCCTGATGCGTCTCTAACCTGAACAGGTGGTGCTTCCAGATGGAAGAGCACAACACATTTTATCCATTATGTCCAGTTTTTCTCCTCTGGAACAAGTCTGGTGTATTTCTGGAAAGTCTTTCATTCTGAACTCTGTCTGCTGTCCTTCATCAATCCTGACCTCCTCCATCATCGAGACAGCGTTAGCCACCATGAGAGCACTTCAGCGATCACAAAACACTGAACACGCTTCACATTTTCCTTTAAAGACTCAGACTCACCAGCATTTCAGAGCAAAATCAATGCATTTCAATGGAAGCTCCACAAATAGCAGAAACTTCACGCTGTTGACCTCAGAGGGAACAATTATGTAACTCTGCTCTGCTTCAGTATGAACTGTTCCAGAGGGGGGGCCTGCAGACGGGGCTCGATGGTACAAAGACAAATAAAACGTGTTAACTGACTGTCCTGTTAGCGATCAAGCTAACCAGCCTGCTAACTGGACGCAACAGGCCAGACTAATGATCTACTGTCTGCCGGCTAAATGAGCTTTTCCAGTCACCACATGACCAAACATCCAGCACCCCCCATCGCACCTGGACTCACACATGGACCCTGCTGTGACAGGAGCTCAGATCTAACACCAGGTAAAACAAATCCCACAATGAATTTATGATCTTTGAATTTATCTGCCAAATGCTGTGCCTGGATCAGATTCATGACATTAAAGCTGAGGAAGACAAAGCTGCAGTGTTTCTGTGCTGCTGTGGTTATTCCTGCTGCCTGTCTGTCTGGGACGTTGCAGAGAAGTGTGTCAAGGACAGACAGACAGGTCCAAAGCCCCACATCAGCAACCTCCTGCCCTGCACAGCTGCCGAGTCCCATCAGCTCAGCTCACATTGTTTCTGCCTCTGATCATTTACCAGTCAGAGCCGAACTCCACGGACAAAACTGCAAAGACGCAACTTCTCCGTGTCTTAAATGCAGCACTGTGACTCGTCCTGGTTTCATTTGAGCTCAGTAAAAGGCCATGTCCTCAGGGCTGGCTCACATCCAGGTTCATTGATTTTAAAGCTAATTTTAGTCCCTCTTACTTCCTCTCCAGATAACTCAACAGCCATCCTGTCTGAGGTTGTTGCAGTCCGTCTCCAGAGGCCCGAGCGGCTCTTGAACCAGCTCACGAACACCTACGAGTCCATTAACGGCTGCAGGGACGTTCCTGACGGCGCTTCAGCAGACGGGAAGCTCAAAATAACTCCTCACCTACGGCAGCGGGCCGACACGTGGCAACGGAGGATCTCCTGAGGTCCTCTACAGGATCACAAACCCCCACCAACATGAGGACTGGTGTCAGTTCACGGGATGTTACGATAACTATAAAAAAAGCATTTCTGACAACACACAGCTACTGACGCTAACATGTTAGCAAACAGCTTCCTGCAGCAACATACAGCATCATCCCATCGTCACCTGATGAACATGACATCCAGAGTTCACTGTTCACTGTCTTTGAGCCTGAGTTTGGTCTCCACCAACAGAAAACTGAACTGAGAGGAAGAGCAGAGCTGGCTGATAATTCTGTAGGTGTGTCACTACAAGCACCCTTTCTCAAACTGCACATAATCATCTGATCGATCAATATAAAAATACTGATTACTAATCATTGTCACTCAACAGGTTTGACCACATTTCTACAAATTCATCGCTTCACTCTGACTCAACATGTGCTTCTTGTGAGTCTCTGCTTTAGTGTTTAGCTGAACGCTGTATTTAGAAACACTCGTGGTTGTGTTAGTGCGGGCATGTTTCAGGTAAAGGTGAGACATCAGTCCATCCAAATGTGGAGCAAGTTCTAAACACATTTCCAGAAACATCAGCCAAAGACGACGTCACTGCTTGTCTGTGTGTGAATCTGACTGATGGAGGCAAACAGCAGGTGGAGCCGATCCTCCAGTCTGTGCCCTTAAACCACCACAGAAGAAGAGACACAATGAGGTGACGTCGTTAAAGAGCTCCGGTCAAAGGTGAAACGATGACAACATGATGAAATCAGACATTTCTGTTAGTTTGATGCATGAATGTGAGGAAGGTTACAGCCTCCTCTTCATCGCCCCACAAACGTCTGATGTTTTCAGCTCTTCACTGAAGAGACGAGTGATGTTAAAGTCACATGATTCATGGACGCCACGATGCATCAGTCTGTTTCCGGTTTTATCCACACAACAAGATCTCCATGAAACATGTCAAGGTTTTGATTTTGGAGATTTTTTTTTTTTTTTTGATGAAATCCTTTCAGGTGTTTTATGTTCTAACAGAAACATTCAAACAGGTGATGGGACTGATTGGACGGACGCTTCGGCCGAGACTCCACATACATCACATTCTGTGTGAATTCAGAGTAGAACCTCGCTAACACTACAGATAAAGTGAGTATTACTATTCTACATTTTCTATCACCACGTCTCTCATTCAGACTCAAATCAGCAGTGGATGCTAACGGCTAACTGCTAACAGTGCGTCACAGCCTCATAGATCTTCTTCCTCTGAGCCACAGAGCTCCACTAAAACACATCAGTGAGCCTCACACATGCTCCTTCATCCCCATGAACACACACTTCAGTTTATTCTGACTCAGTCACACACACACACACACACACACACACACACACACACACACACACACACACACACAGTCCTGCTGCCGCTAACATTCACTACAGCACCAAACGTGGATTCATCCGCCGCTGAAAATAGTCCCAACAGATGCTCCATTACCTCCTGCTTGCTACAGCGAGCAGCTGTTTGACCAAACCTTCGTAAACATGAAATTAAATATTTGTGAGGAGTTTTAAAGGTTTATCTTCAGCAGGAGTCAATGAGCTGAGAGCCGCAGACAGGAAGTCAGGCACTAACGTGTCGTTGGTCAGTCTGAACGTGAGACTTTGTGACAATGAGAAAAATGTAGAATCCCACCAGACTGATCCTTTAACAAATGACACAAACTCTTAAGTTAAAACACACAAATTCTGTTAAATTATAGAAAAGTTTTAAAAACACAGCAATGTTGTTTGATGTCCTACGACAAAAAAGTCAAGAATTTTGATTTCACATCCAAAAATATGTTTTGGGAACAAGGGACATAAAAAGGAAAACAAGAGTCAGCAGCACTTTACTATTTATTATGAACTGTTCAGTGTATATAACATATAATAAATGGTTTATAACATACTATAATGTGGTCTAATGTAACTGTATCTGTTAACATCTATAAGTCCTCCTGTCAACAGCCATACTGCTGTACAAACACATAATGAAAGATAAATTACGTAAAACACAGCTGTGTAAAATATGTTTTCATGGGACAAATTCTCAGTCATCAATAAATACTTCAAGATATCAGCTGTTAATGACGTTAGTGTTATAAACCACATATTCAATGTTCATATACTGCTTCCACATGCTTAGTAGGAAGGTCTAAAGTAAAGTGCTGCCCACAGATGAACAAACCACCGCCAGCAAGTCATGAATCAGCTGTGTTCAAACTGAAGTTTATCAGCTGTAAATCACAGATAATGATTTGCTAAAATCCAATTTTGGCTGCTAAGTACTGGCACAACACTGGCTGGTGGCAGTATCATCAGCCCATACACAGAATCAACAGTTTTCAGATCCATACCAAACCAGCAGCTAGTGACATCAAATCAGCACCATGTGGAGTTTACATGATGTTTAAATGGCATGAAAACACAGAGACGTGCCGCCTACTGCAACAGGAAAACATTCGCTCACTGTAACAGAGCCACAGTGAACGCAGCATGCAGCAGCATCAGCATTTAGCAGCTTTGGCAAAGTGCTGGATCAAGTTCCAGACGCAGGGTGCACGCTGCATGCACGCAGCGCTGCAACGAAGCCGGGGCCAAACTTTCATGCACCCCCCCCCCCCAACCCCCCAAAGGGGGACGGGGAAGAGGAGCGACGATGGTCCCAAACGCAGCGGACATCATCGCTTTTCTTCGTCACCGCGGAGACAAAGTTGAGGAAACATGCCGCAGGAAGCCGGGTATGACAAGTCGGTCACATGACATGGACAGAAACACAGAGAGAGAGAGGAAGACACGGTACCTCGATCACAGCTGTTCCCCATCATCTGAGGAGAGGACACACACACACACAGAGTCAGACCGGATTGGCCGAAGCAGCCGCCACCTGTCAGCCAATGAGGTTAAGCTGCAAACGTCCGTCTTCGTCCCATGAGCATCCTCGACTCGGCGTCCCCCCCGACCTGCCTCTCCCTCCTCAGCACCGCATCCTCCTTCCTCCTCCTCACAGTCCCTCCTCTCCCATCTCTGCCCTTCTCTCTCTCTCTCTACCCCCCTCTCTCTCCACTCAGCAGTAATTCTAACCCTCGCTCTACCTCTCTCTCTCTCTCTCTCTCTCTCAGAGCGCTGAGGTTTTACCGCATTTATTCAATCAATCCTCTAACTGCACTGTTCTGCCTTCTCTCCTTTCTCACGTCTTAGTCTTTCCTCCCTCTCTCTGCAGACGCTCCTCTCTCTTTCGCCCTCTCTCTCTCTCTCTGCAGCAGCTCAGTTGCAGCCTCGCTCTCTCTCTCTCTCTCTCTTCTTCTCTTCCTCCAGAGCTACATTTATCGCTGCGCTCAGAGGATAATTACTAAATAAGTTTCCCCTCAGCCAACTGATGTGGGACACAACTCTGGGGGCTTCAGCTATTAGCTGTGTGTGTGTGTGTGTGTGTGTGTGTGAGATAAGACAGAGAACCCACAAACAAGCATCACATTAGTGCTGCGAGTAAACACAGTAACTTCACAGTCTGTTCTGGATTGGACTGATTAAACACTTGGATTTTCTGAGCTATGACATTAATTAATATCTCATTAAAACATCTGTCTGTAATTTATTAGCAAAGAGGAATGCGTTCGCTGCCACCTGCTGGTGATGTCAGCTTTAGCCGATTGATGCGAGTTCCTACAATCTGCAACACCTGATGTTTTTGGCCACTTGGGGGCAGCGCAAACAAGTTGTGAGACTCAGCGGTGACACGTTGTCATCTTTAACACGATATGGTGAACTGGTTAGCCAACAGTGGCTCATTTACACCAATATTACTCCAACATTCACCCTGCTGAGCCAAATGCTGCACTATGTTAGCCGTTCTCTGCCTGTGTCTGTCTGCTGCTCAGCAGGTGGCGTACAGAGGCGTCATCATGAGAGCGGCGAGAGTGAACTAACACAGTCGAGTCACAGGCTGTAACACTAACACACATCAGGAAAAAGAAGCTCTGCTGGCTTTAAACAGTCATGAAACAGATCACCCTGTTTGGGACCGGTCCTCCGCTGCAGTCTCAGATGGTTCCCACAGAAACGTTTAAGGAAGCAGCGACGAAGTGAAGTAAACAGACATTTACCAACAGAACCGTCAGTCCTCTGGTTGTTAGTCTTCTCTCTTGTAGAACAATAGCATACTTTTTTAAAAACACTTCCAGTTAAGTACAAAATTCAGCGTTTTGCGCTTCAGTGGACTCACTGCTGCCCCTAGTGGGCGGCCCGAGACTCCACAATGAGACAAAGAAGTCTCAGCTCCAGATCTCCTGCTCGGACGAGCGGCACAGAGGTGAAACTGATGCTTTCTGAGTTGTTTTCAAATGGTATGTTTCAGTTCGACATGAGAAAAGAAGGTCGTGGACCTTTTCTATCTCCATCGTCACATAATCAGACCATTTCACACAGTGTCACATGACATCAACCTCCAAGACTGCAGTCAGCGCCGTGTCCTTAAAGCTGCTGTAGGATGTTTGGTTTGTGAAGGGTCCAGTACCACAACAACTAACTTCCCACCCTGTGAGAAACACCAGCGTCATCCAAGTATGGTTTGACTGACAGGTGACCTCTGATACATGTCCATCATCATCATCATCATCGTAGTTGGCAGACTGCCGCTCAAAAGTTTTAGTAATCCAGAAAGACAAGCAGTAAAACATCAGCTGATCTGCTTGAAATAAATAAAACTATTGACACAAAAAACCTGAAGATGTTTTCTCTCTCTGACCCGCCCCCTGATGATGTCACTTCCTTTTGATCCCGATCAGCAGCATGTTGTGGTGACGAGGCAGGTGTGGTAAATATCAACAGATGTTTGGATGTTGGTGTGTACGTTCAGGACACGCTTCCTGACGACTGAACATCATTCATTTATTTGTCTTTATTGATATTGTTTTTGTGTGTTTACTTATGCTAAGTTTACTGTTTACTGGTCAAGTATAGTCCTCAGTCCAATCAGTGATGACCACGAGTAGAATCAGCCAAACAGATTCATTCCCTCGTCTTCATAGTTCATCTTCATACAGGTGAAAGAGGAAGCATTCATGTTCAGGGTCTCTTTGTGGATTTAGTTTTGGGGCTGTGATGCTTTCAGGTAACTCTCTAATGTTGGATTTCTGAAGTTTCTTCATCTGTGGGAAATATTATTATTATTGTTAATACATTCGTGAGACTTCCTCTCAGCTGTCTGCTGTGTGAGTGCAGCAGGTCGGTCAGTGATCTTCAGACCTTCATCTTCCTGCCGCTGTTAACGAGTTATTGATTGGAGGAGGCTCGGTCACGGCTCCACTCAATCAATCGTTTCGTTGGATTCAGCACAGTCTTCTCTGACAGAGACACCGTGGTGACCTTCACAAACCAGGACGCAGTCAGACTGAGAGACTGGAGACCAGCAGAGTCCAAACAGCAGCTCTGTGTCACAGGAAATGGTCACCATCAGGTTGATCTGGTAAATGTTGGTACTGTCTAATTACTCTGGTGTTATTCTCTACATTTCTTCTTGTAATCAAATCCCACATGCAGAATCAAACAGTGTGTTATTCCTCTGTCACACAGCTCCTGTGGGCACAGCTGCAGGCTGAATGACTAAACATTCATAAAGGCTTAAAATGCACTTCTATCTGTTCATAACTACATTACAACACTGTCTGCACTGCGGCTGAGACTAATTCCTGGACGTGTGTCTGTTTCATCCCGAGCAGGACTTTGGGTGACAATGGCTCATATGACAGTTTGTATTTATTGAGCTTGGAGGGAAAACGCTGCTAAAAATACGCTTGAGAGCAGCAGCAACAGCTCAGAGACGAAGCTGAGACGTCTTCATCGGGGGTCTCATCCCGACACCAACAACACGAGGAGGAGAACCCGCTGCTCCTCTCCTCAGTGGAACCAACAGTTGGAACCCTCAGGATTCAGAGGACAGTACCTTCAGTCCTGCGGGTCCTGTCCGTTTCCTGGGTGATTTCTTCAGCCCGTTTTATTTGACTTTGAAAGTCTCATCACATCAGAAAGCCCCCGGAGCTCCGGCTGCCAGCAGAACATCTGTCTGCTCACATCTGGCTGATCAGTGTCGGGTGTGAAGCTGCTGAACAGCATCATGAATGTGACGTTCTGGTGGTTAGCGTGTCGCTGCAGGTACACCTGAGAGGGTCGTATATGATCTCATGTCAGCTGTAAGGCTGCTTTTAACCATTTTTTAAAATATCAACTATCTGATCTGCTTCAGAAACATGAAGTCTAAATGATATAAATAAAGTTTACAGGAGAAAAGAGGAAAACGTGTCTCAGTTTGTCTTTTTCAATCAACCTCACTGAGAAATGAAGATTTTTCAGTCTGCAGTGAGAACTCGGACATTTCCTCCTTCAGCAGAGACCTTTTTCCATGAAAACTTCTTTGTAGATGTTCAATTATGTGGAATTCTTCCAGAAGGATCCGGTTTCATGTTCACTGTTTCTTTACAGAATAAAGTAAATTACTCCAACTTCAGACAACTGAAATCTAAAATGTGCTGCAGCTAACGTCTCAGAGTCTAACCTGTGTCAAACACACCGGCTGTTTTCATGTACGTCCACACAACAAGGCTGAAGGGTGAAGGACCAGATCTGCTCCAAAAAGGACATAGATGCACATCTGCTGAGTGTCTGCAGGCGTGGACGTGTCCACGTCTGTCCCCATCGAACAGACGATGAAACTTATGTCGAGTGAACGCTCACAGATGCTCGCAGCCAGGCAGAAGCAGAAGAATCAGCATCATCCCTCCAAAAAAGCTGCAGTTTGATCACGTTCCCTCCCTGATCGACTCGTTCTGTCTGTCTGCCGTGTGTCGCAGGTGTCAGGTGTGTGTGTCCCACAGTGAGGACAGTGTCCATGGAGAAATCTCATAAATCACAACTTTAACTGACGTGACCTGATTCAGAATTCAGACCAGACGGCCGCACGCTGACTGCACATGTTGTCAGTGTGTGGTCATTCTTTCCTGATATGAGCGGTCTGATTCTGACCTTTGACCCCGAGCACAGTGTCCCGCCCTGAGCGTGAGTGGAGCTATAACAGAGGCCGCTCTTTCTGCGGTCAGCGCGACACCACGGACGGCGGAAAGACGGCCGTGATGTCACGAGGAGGCAGCGTCATTCATGTGCTGACACACCTGACAACAGCGACACAACACAGGTAATCTGCTGCTGAAAGACGCCTTTGTGTCAGAGTGTCTGCTGCACTGGGTGCAGCTCCACGCTGACGGGGTGAGAGTTCAATTCCCTCAGAGCCTACAGGCACAACAACAAATGCACGCACGCATGCACGCGCACACGGCTACGAGATTCTAGTATTTTCCAGGAATTCTCAAAAACTCTGCTCCTGTTTCCTGACAGAAACACAGAAACACCTGCAGGAAGCCATGACTGTAGCCTGTGTGTGTCTGTGTGTGTCTGTGTGTGTCTGTGAGTGTCTGTGTGTGTCTGTGTGTGTCTGTGTGTGTCTGTGTGTGGTTCACAGAGAGAAGAAGGCCGGATGTACTGAAACAAAGGCCTCAGCAGACTGTCCAACCTTGAAATACCTGGATCAACTTTTCAGCTTGAGGTTTTTCTGGATCTTTCTCCTGCTGAACATGCAGCTTCCAGTCCAGCTGTGTGCCTTAAAGAGTGTGTGTGTGTGTGTGTGTGTGTGTGTGTGTGTGTGTGTGTGTGTGTGTGTGTGTGTGTCTCTATAGAAACACTGTGTACACCTGCTGTTGAAAATCTAAAAACAAAGGTTCCTCTGAACCTGAAGGTCGACGTCTGGACGACATCCAGATCTTCCTACTGTTCATTTCACTTTAACTTGTTTGGTTAGATTTCAGTAATCAACAAGAGCAGAGCCACTGACGGTCCTCTTCCTCCTCCTCCTCCTCCTCCTCCTCCTCGTCAGACACAGATCAGCTTTCACAACAGATATTCAAAGAATTTCATTTCACATAATGAAACGGGTTCTGTTTGCTGAGCGTCGCTCTGTCTTTCAGCCTGAGCCGCCTTCACTCCACATTCCTCTCACTTCATTAATATTAATGTGACTGAAGAGTAAAGCTGAACATGTGACAGCGAGCGCAGGGCTGATGGCGACCGGGTTTGTTCCTGACTCCACTTCTTCAGTCACAAACATGATAACTGAGTCTTAATGAGCTCGAAGTCATTAAGCTGTGCAGGTTAACGTCAGCGTTTCATGTCCCACCACCTCACGCTCACGCTCTGGACGTTTATTCACACGATTAGAGAGACAGAGAGAGAGACTGAGAGAGACAGACAGACTGAGAGAGACAGACAGACTGAGAGAGAGAGACAGGGTGAGAGAGAGACAGACAGACTGAGAGAGAGAGACAGGGTGAGAGAGAGAGAGACAGACTGAGAGAGAGAGAGAGACAGACTGAGAGAGACAGACAGACTGAGAGAGAGAGACAGGGTGAGAGAGAGAGAGACAGACTGAGAGAGAGAGAGAGACAGGGTGAGAGACAGAGAGACAGACTGAGAGAGACAGATAGACTGAGAGAGACAGACAGACTGAGAGAGAGACAGACTGAGAGAGAGAGACAGACTGAGAGAGAGAGAGACACGGTGAGTGATAGAGAGAGAGAGAGAGAGAGACTGAGAGAGACAGGGTGAGAGAGAGAGACAGACTGAGACAGAGAGAGAGACAGACTGAGAGAGAGAGAGAGAGACAGAGAGAGAGACTGAGACAGAGAGAGACAGGGTGAGAGAGAGAGACAGGGTGAGAGAGAGAGAGACAGACTGAGACAGAGAGAGAGACAGACTGAGAGAGAGAGAGAGAGACAGAGAGAGAGACTGAGACAGAGAGAGACAGGGTGAGAGAGAGAGACAGGGTGAGAGAGAGAGACAGACAGACTGAGAGAGAGAGAGAGAGAGAGACTGAGAGAGAGAGACAGAGAGAGAGAGAGAGAGAGAGAGAGAGACTGAGAGAGAGAGACAGGGAGAGAGAGACAGACAGACTGGGAGAGACAGACAGACAGACAGATAGAGACAGACAGACAGAGAGAGAGACAGACAGACAGACAGAGAGACAGACAGACAGAGAGAGACAGACAGACTGAGAGAGAGAGACTGAGAGAGACAGACAGACTGGGAGAGACAGACAGACAGACAGACAGACAGAGACAGACAGACAGATAGAGAGACAGACAGACGGATAGAGAGAGAGAGAGACTGAGAGAGACAGACGATAGAGGAAGACAGACAGAGAGAGAACCAGACTGATAGACACAGACAGACAGATAGAGGGAGACAGACAGACTGGGAGAGAGAGACAGGCTGAGAGAAACAGACAGAGACAGACAGATAGACAGATAGAGGGAGACAGAGAGCAGCTGGAGGACGAGTGTCCTCTAGAACCTCCTCAGCTGCTCAGATACTGGGAGTGATCTTCTGTCTGCAGCTTCTCTGAACGTTTCAGCTCAGAAGGTTAAAAACAAACTGAAACAAACTTTGGTTTAATGTCAACGTGGACACAAACCAGCTGACCGAGCCCTGCAGAAGACAGAGACACGGTCCTTTAAAGACAGATCCACTTCATGTAGGGTGCATCCTCACACAAAAGCAGAGTAATCTTAAGTAAATTTGGGACACAATGATCTAATTATAACTGAACTGGGGACAGCTGGAGGGCCACAATTTAGGCTAACTGTCACAGCATCCGTTAATAATGAAGAGCAGCCGAGTGCACGGAGCTGGAAGAAATGTCATTCACTGCGTGGACGCTGCACGTAAAGGCAGAGGAGAAGAAGAGCCGAGCGGCGAGGGGGGGCCTCGACGACTCCTCGCACACCTCCACCTGTCTGCAGGTCAAACATCACTGCACCACCCGCTCTTATATAACCTAAGTACAGCCAGAGCACCTCCACCTGCTCCCTGTCCCACAGTGAATGACATAACTCCCCTCTAACTCGCATCACCTCCTGCCCCCCTCCATCACAACACATGACGTCCTGCCATGACCCTGCACGTCTGCTCACTGCTGTACTGCACCTAAGTACATTTACTGCAGTACTGTACTACAATAATCTCATTCCACTTTTTACTTCTACAGCACTACATTACATTACTTAAGTTTATACACACAAAATATATTAAAGTATACAAGTAAGGCTGAAACATTGATTAACTGATTGGCAGATAATTAATGATCGAGCATTTTGATAAAAGTTATTTTTCATGGACAAACATTTGATGCTTCCTGAAAATATTTGCTGCTTTTCCTTTGGATTATTTTAATGATTGTACATTTTTTTTCAATTTCATTCAATGAAGTCTTACAGAGCAGCAAAGCTCCAACAGTAGAACAGTAGAACAGACAGAACAGTAGAACAGTAGAACAGATAGATCAGATCGATCATTAGAACAGTAGAACAGTCACAGGTACGTTTTACTGCACTTTAAAAACTAAGTACATTTTCCTGGTTGAACTTTTTTCTATTACTTACTTTTACTTTAGTAGGAATTTGAATGCAGTACTTTAACTTGTAACGGAGTATTTTTGCGGTAGTACTGGTGCTCATCCTGATCGATAAGCGGATCGGCTGGATGTCGTTCAGCGGTGTTTCAGGGAGGAAACGGGGGCTGGAGCCACAGGTTGCTGCAGGCGGAGGCTCCTCACACTCCTCACAGCTTTCCGCCTGTTTCGCAACCGCTTTTTCTTTTTTTTGTGACAAAGTGGCCGCAGAGCGCGAGACTCGACTCGCGCGCTGCCTCAGCAGCGGAAGTGCGATTTTTAATCAAAGTGTTTGAAATCAGAGACTCACCCACAAAGTCCATCAGAGGAGCAGGTTAACTCATGTCCGCTGTGAGTAAACACGCATGAGTGTGAACGCAGCTTCGGCCTGTCAGCACACAGCGGTTAACACACACACTTCCGGCCCGGACCTTCACAATAAAGGTCCCGGAAACATGAGCCGTGTTGGAAGCTGCAGTGTTTATATATCCGCCTTCTATTTCAGATTTCATGCTAATAATGATTTTAGAGCTCAGTGCTGCTGTCACACATTCTCTTCTATCTAATTCCCTGCTTTATTGTTTTATTCTCTTCTAGTTTAAAGTATTTGAATATTTTCTGTATTTCTTCACATTATTTCTGTTTTGCAGCGTGGGCGGACCTTCATCATTCAGCCCTGTATGGTAGAAGAACAACAAAGATAAACTTTTAAGCAAGTCAAAACTTCTAAAATGTACACAAATAACTCAAATGGTCCATATAAATGTATATATGACCTTAGATGTTTTAATATGTATAGATTTTAAATTCCCTACTTTTTGCATTTATTTATCTATTTCCTGTCTCATCAGCCTGTTTCTTCTGCTGCTGTCAATTGTCGCTATTCTCTGTGGGGATATATAGCTGTATTTAATTTTATCTCAGGAAGAGGAGGGCAGTAAAATAATGATGAAATGATAATAGCAATGGATTTGAAGCATGACAGCAGAGCACAGTTCCTGATGATCTTTCTGCTGATTGAAAGTTTACACTTGTTTTGATTGATTGATTTCATGATGGATTAACTTGCATGTGCTATAACAGGTCATTTTTTACTTTTGAAATCTGTAATAATTTTCATTTTTGAGGTCTGCTGATGCTCTGATGAGTTCCTGTTGTATAAAAATGAGCCACAACAAGATGCAGCTTCAGGCTACAATTTTACAGGTTGAGAAATGTTAAACTGTTTTACTGCAGCGTTTATGGACTGAATCCAGAATGTTTACAGGTCTTTATTTTGAAGGTGAGTTTGCAGGATGTGTGGTTTTATTGTGGTGGCACTGACAGGTGGAGAGCAGACTGAGGAATGCAGCAGATCCTGAGCTGAAGTCAGTCTGAGGTTGACCTCAATCCAGCAGCAGAACAACTGAGGACACAACAAAAAACACTTGGTACTCTCCAAGTGTGTGTGTGTGTGTGTGTATGTGTGTGTGTGTGTTAAATATGTCCACCAGGACGCCTCGAGATCTTTTACATTTTAAGAAATTTTCCTTTATCCTGTAAAAGACCTAATTACCATACAAGCCACAGGACATCAGTTTGATGGGAAGCATGCATCATCCCAAAAATCATTCCCAGTAAATAGGTGAGAAAATACAATGAGCCAAAGGCCTAGTGTGAAATCTCAGCTTCCACTGAGGTAACAAAGGTGTGACTAACAATGTGCAACACTTAAGCCCTGCTGATGATTGTTTTGTGCAATGAGCCACTGATTTTTTTACCTTTCCAAAGAATATACTGTAGCTATAAACCTTTAACTATAAATAAGCCTGGAAAAAAATCCTGTGGAGATCTCTGTGGGGTTACAACCTGCAGCCTGACGGAGGCTCACCTGTGCTCTACAGGTAGGCATGTGTCTGAGTGAAGGTGTAACGTCCACGTGGCCTCTGGCCGTTTTCACACGCAGATCACTTAACTGTAATCAGTGACCTCATCTGGTGACATCATGACCTCCAGTTTCAGTAAAAGTCTGTCACATGGAGAGGAGAGGTGAAGAGGAGGAGGAGGAGGAGGATGTGCTGCAGAGCTGCAGGCGTCTCAGAGCAGAGACAGTTAATGAGTAGTCTGTCAACACTGTAATTAGACTGTGGACTGAAATTATATCTCAGCTACTGTCGCTGCTGCTGCTCGTCCTTCACAGTTTGACAATAAAAAAGAGGTGCAAGCAGAAATCCAGCATCAAACCCAGCATACATCCAGCATCAAACCCAGCATACATCCAGCATCAAACCCAGCATACATCCACCATCAAACCCAGAATACATCCACCATCAAACCCAGCATACATCCACCATCAAACCCTGCATACATCCACCATCAAACCCATCATACATCCAGCATCAAACCCCTCATACATCCACCATCAAACCCAGAATACATCCACCATCAAACCCAGCATACATCCAGCATCAAACCCAGCATACATCCAGCATCAAACCCAGCATACATCCACCATCAAACCCAGCATACATCCAGCATCAAACCCAGCATACATCCACCATCAAACCCAGCATACATCCACCATCAAACCAAGCATACATCTAGCATCAAACCCCGCATACATCCACCATCAAACCAAGCATACATCCAGCACCAAACCCAGCATACATCCAGCATCAAACCCAGTATAAATCCACCATCAAACCCAGCATACATCCACCATCAAACCCATCATACATCCACCATCAAACCCAGCATACATCCACCATCAAACCCAGCATACATCCACCATCAAACCAAGCATACATCCACCAACAAACCCAGCATACATCCACCATCAAACCCAGCATACATCCACCATCAAACCCAGCATACATCCACCATCAAACCAAGCATACATCCAGCACCAAACCCAGCATACATCCACCATCAAACCAAGCATACATCCAGCATCAAACCCCGCATACATCCACCATCAAACCAAGCATACATCCAGTACCAAACCCAGCATACATCCAGCATCAAACCCAGTATAAATCCACCATCAAACCCAGCATACATCCACCATCAAACCCATCATACATCCACCATCAAACCCAGCATACATCCACCATCAAACCCAGCATACATCCACCATCAAACCCAGCATACATCCACCATCAAACCCAGAATACTGTTAATCCTGCATCAGAACCACCATAAATCCATCATTAGACCCAGTATAAATCAAACATAAAACTGAGTATAAATTTCATGATTGAAGCCAGTAAACAGTAAATCTAGGATTAAAACCGGTATGAAACCAGTATGAATCTAACATTAAACCCAAGATAAAACAAGTATCCAGCATTAAATAGTGTAATTCTAGTTATAAATTATAATAAATCAACCAAAATCACTTTTAATCCAGTAATGAACCAGGTTTACATCCTGATTTGATCCCAGTATAATCTCAGTATAAACCCAGTCCAAACTGGTTGTTAGAGGTCTGTTGTGTGGTCTGACAGGGCAGATTAACATATAAATGACCTCCTCCCCCCTCAGCCGGTGGGTGGTGGGTGAGGAGGGGTGGGGGGGATTAAGGAGGTCAGTGAATGAATGAGTTTCTCTGTGGCTGAATGAGGGCGGCGAGCAGGGTGGGAGCGTTCTGTCCGTCCACTAACTGATCGATAAACTGACCGTCAAAAGTCTGAATCAAAGTATTAAAACTTTCTGTTTGGTTTTTCCTGAGGGTCTCCTCTGGTCCCGGAGCTCGCATATGAAACCAGCTCTGGACCCCTGCAGTTCTGGGTGGGAATCCCCTCAGCCCAGGCGTCCCACAGGGGGCAGCGGGGTCAGTCCAACTCCTTCAGACGGACGAACGGACACTGGATCCTTTGTCCTCCAGACATTCCCCGTTCACAGCAACGTTCCCACACGGAGCAGGAAAATTACAGGCTGCACCCGAACATCTCATTATAAGAGCAGAGGAAAACATTCACCTGACTGAGGAGGACGAACCATGAAAAGACTTTCCCAAACTTTAAACTGAACTCAGCTGGGCAGCATGAGTTTGTGGACCTGACGTACGACATCAGAGCTTCAATAAGGAGCAGCAGCTGTTTATTACAAACGTGTGTTTTTCTACCTGAGCTGTAAAACACATGAATAACTATCTGAAATTGTCAGCAAGTGAAAAACTTGCACAACGAAGCTGCACAACATTAAGTCTTAATGACTGGTGGTAGCCAGAGGTAAGTGAAAGTAGCAAAAGCACACTGCAGAAATACTCTTTCAACAGTTAACATCAAATATACATATTAAGGACCAGAAGTTTAAGTACATGATGCAGAATGGCCCATTTCTGATAATACAGCATATATTATTATTAGATCATAATTACCGATGAATTAAAGTGTTCATCACTTTACAGTTGTAGCCGGTGAAGGTGGAGCTGGTTTTAATGATGTTCTATACTGCTGAAGGCTCGGCGACAATCATGACTCAGCATTTATCATCAGTTTGTACAAAGTAGTAGAGTAGAAATAGAAGTGCTAAGCAGAATGAAATGCAATGGCTCAGGTACAGGTATAGTACAAGCATCTCGAAAGTATACGTGAGTAAATGTACTTCGTTACTTTCCACCACTCGTCCAGCTCCCAAACCCAGTAAAGAGTTTAAACACTGTGTGTAACTGGAACTTTAGGTGACGACCTAAACAGAGTCGTTAGAATAAGTGACTTCTGAGTTTAAGATATATAGAACGAGATAGAAAGTATTTCAGTAGCAAAGACAGAAATATGGTGAAAACCTGCATAGACTGCAGGAGACACTTTCAAAGAGCAACTCCGAGCCACGATACCTTCCTCCAGAGAAATAACCCTGATGATGTCACAGTGGTGTCATCAAGGTTCATCTGGTTTATTCTGAATCGTGTGTGGATCCTGTGGATGTATTAAGAGAACCAAGATGGTGCCCCATTCATTCTGCTGAAGGCTGGAATAAATAGTGTGTGTGGACGTCCACATAACGTATAACCCAGAGACTCAGTATACGGAGCATGTGCACGCTCTGCACGTATGCAGAGACCTAATGTCGTATAAACAGAACTGCATCCCTGTGTTGGACTTTCACAAACTGGAGGTGTGGAGCTGTTTACCAGCACGGGAAAGACGCACCACAGTGCATTGTGGGAAATGTGGGATACAGTGTTTTTGGAGTGTGATCCGGACCGCAGACTGTCAGGATACCAGATTCAGCTTTTTATTCCAGCAAAGGTGAGACATCAAACACACCTCTCCAAAACTCAGCATATTCCAGGAATTCCATGTCATCCTCAATCCTCCACAATGTGCAGTCCTCAGTTAACCACACACACACACACACACACACACACACACACACACACACACACACACACACACATACACACACACACACACACACACACACACACACACACACACACACACACACAAACCTCCACAGTCTAAATATCATCACATCCGCTCTTTTGTTCTCAGTGTAATCCCTGCTAATATCTGATGGGTTAGGCCACACACACACACACACACACACACACACACACACACACACACACACACACACACACACACAGACACACACAGACACACACACAGACACACACGCGCGCACACACACACACACAGAGGTAATCCACAGGCGTGGTGTTACATAATGAGACGTTACTGAGCTCTGTTGTGCTCTAATCTTTACTTCCTGGTCTCAGGTTGGAGCAGCTCACAGCACCGGCACTTTCGTTGTCATGGCAACCATGCTTCACTCTGGTTCTTACCTAGCACGGTGGCGCCCTCTGCTGGGAACTCTGGGAACTGTCCTTCTGAGGGGACGCTGACGGTCCTGCGGAGACTTCGACCCTTGGCTGAGTCTGTAGGGCTCTCCTGAGCCTCCCCTGCAGCCTGAGGGAGGAGGAGGAGGAGGAGGAGGAGAAGGAGGTCACTGTGTGCTACTGCAGGACTAAAATGTGATTTAACATCTGACTGGATGTTCAGTATCTTTAAATTGGACCGTGTTTATTGCATCTGAAACTAAGTTCAGACTGGAGCTGTGGACTGTTTGCTGTCTACAGTTATCAGCTGGGCTGCAGGGGGCTGGTGTGTTAAAGAACCTGTCATTGTTTGTTCGTGTTGCACTAAACCAGGTGTGTGACGAATCAAATCAATTAAAATTAAAAGAACTGACAGATCCATACACTGCTGACACACCTTAAATTCAAAAATGGCTGTGGAGATCCAGACTTTTAACTCTAACCAAACCTTTATGAGACGAGGAGTAAAATAAACACACAGGTTTTGTCTAGAGGAATAAAGACGCCGATGCGTCGGCGTGTATAACAGCAGCGAGTTCTGACCTCGTCGTCCTTGTTGAGCAGGATGAGCTGGCTGTCAGTCAGGATGCAGAACTTCCTCTCCCAGGCTCCACTGTCGGTGTACGGACTCTGACCGCAGGAGAACCGGTGAGCCGGAGGACCTTTAACATCTGAGAACAGACACAGGACGTGTTAGAAACATACGCACACGCACGCACGCACACACACACACACGCACGCACGCGCACACACACACACAAGTCATGTTGAAGCTGCATTAATAAAAAAAGATTTAAACACTCAGCGTCCTGTTGATAATTCAAGACATTTAAATGCTTAAACACTTAAACACTTTGTACAAGGCTGAATAACCAGCTGCAACCGCCCCGGGGCTCCTGGACCCTCAGGGGCCCCAACAGGCCCGGGCATTTAAGACGGGTCCTGCACTTCCACATGAGTCAGTCACTGAGTGAGTGTTTCCTCCTCATCTGGAAATATTCAGCCCCCTGTTGACCATCTGTCAGTCAGTGTCTCATCTGCAGTGCCGGAAAGTAACCAAGTACATTTACCAGGCGCTCTACAATGTTGAGATACTTGTACTTTACTCGAGTACTTCCATTTTATTTTATTATATATGATATATTTTATTATAATTATATAATACTTCTATGCTTTTACAATTAAAAAATATATGGATAAGTTTATAAAATATAAAACTTTTAACATTAAACCAGCGTTCCCAACATGTTCACCTCGTGGCCTCTATAAAACCAGTGAAGTCGTGTCTCTTGTCAGTACTGAGTACTCATAATGTAGTATTGAGTACTCAAGGGTGTCGCAGCTCCTGCGATCCATCACAACATGGTCTCTAGCTAAACCGCTGTACTTGCACTTTTAGCTGAGACTAAGAGGAGCGTTCGGCTCAGCAGGGAGGAGACAGGCTGAGCTCAACCTGCAGAGGGCGCTGTGCCTCTGCACATCCACCTGCTCCTCATCACTCCACCAGAGTGGAGGAGGAGGGGGATTAAAAATGAAAGGGGTGTCTGGAGGAATGAGCAGAGCTGTCTGATCTCAGCTGACACTCTGTCACACACAGCAGAGCTGACTCAGCGGAGGTCAGAGGTCATGTCAGAGCGTGTTAGACAGACCTGCCCTGCTGCTGCACAGGGGACCCACACACTGATGCCGGATCAGCCCAGTCCGCTTCAGTCTGGGAGAATTCAGCAACGTCACACAGCCTGAAACACTGCAGCACATTTCTGCCTCATCACTGCCGGTTGATTGGCCAAAAAACTGCATGAGAAGGTGCTCGGCCACGATGAGAAGAATCTGTGGCAGGAACGCTGAGTATTTCTGGAGTTCATGTTCATCTGGAGTGATTTTCTGCCATGAAGTTGATCCTAATTAAAAGGACGGCAGTTTTTATGGACAAACGGGGTCACGATGACACAAGTATCTGTGAGGCCGAGCTGGTACGTCCTCATGGAGCTGAAGCATGTTGAAGAAAAACGTCAGGAACAAGCTTCATGTTTTCAGAAACACAGATGAAAGAAATGCTGATTGTTAATGGAAGCGGAACAGAGGGAAAATAAAATATCCAATCCAGAAAATCTCATGTCAATCCAGCCAGTATTCAGTCACACGTCAGGCTGAACTGATTGACCAACACAGGAACCAGCTTCTGATCTGAAAACAGCCTTTTCCTCTAAAGGTGCTTAGCTTTGATTGTGTGTGTGTGTGTGTGTGTGTGTGTGTGTGTGTGTGTGTGTGTGTGTGCGTGCATGTGTGTTCGAGTGTGCGTGCGCGACAGTGAATCAGTGTAAAGTGTTAAACAAAAGCTTCGTCTGTTTGGAAGCGGCGTCTCTTCGGCTGGGCAGAGTAAACAGATGGTGCTTTCACTGTGCCTGCCTGTGCTGGGATCATTCAGCGTTTGTCTGGCTGGGTAAACACTCCACACACTCTCACAAACACACACCCACACACACAATGACTCTAATTGATTATGATGGACACTTGATCGCAGAGTGAATTAAAGCGTTAGCTGCAGTTTGTCTCGTCTGCCAGGAGGACGCCGACACAGGAAGCACTCAGTCCTGGATGTGATCATTTCCAGGATTTTCCAAACTCTGCCGGATCCCGTGATATTTTTTACAACATTAGTGGCTTTTCTCGTCTGTAAGTGATCTGGATCGATCGACGGGTCCAGAGACGACAGTTTCGTCGATAAAGTGTCGGCACATACAGTAAAGTCAGATCTTCTTCTCTACTTTGGTGTGAACAGTCACGACTTGTTTGCTTTCAGTCATCGCCAGACTTCCAAAACTTCCCCTCTGACCTGGTTTTAAATGAATGCAAACAAAAATAAAGTCTGAAAGAAGGTCTCATGAACCTAAAGATAAGTCACACTATGTTGTACCTGAACTCCACCTGCTATAACATGTCAAACATGAACATTGCTGTACTTTTGTCTTGTTGCAGACGCCAGGATTTTAATTAACTTGGTCACTAAAAACAAACCTTAAAATGAGTAAATCTGAACAACAGTTACTTCCATCAGCTGCTGCTGGCAGAAATCCACCAGAACCGCTGCAACAGCATCTTTGTTCTTCAGCAGCAGAGACGTCTGAGGTTCACATGTTGTCTGTTCTCAGCATCACGCTCTTTATCTGAAGTGATCGTGTTTGGTTCAGATCATGAAAAACGTGCTGATCTTTCAAAGACTGTGTGGTTGGACAGAATACTCCTCCTCTCACTTGACAGCTTAGTTTTTGGGTTTATCGGTAAACCCAGCGCAGAACTTCCATAGGAAATGTGCTGTTTTAACTCTAAGTGGCCACAGTGAGTTCTCCAGTTTATGAGTTCCCTGAACAGAAACCATAAAACGTCAGTAAGTTCAGAGTTTATTGTTCAGCTGCAGTAAACAGCTGTTTAACCCCTCACAGCCTCCACCACTCCACTCTCTTCATCTTAATCTTCAGAACTTTTCTCTGAAGCTTTCAGCCTTTTGTGTGTGAACACTCTGTTGAATTGTACCTGGATTATTTCTCTGACACGTCACTCTTTTTCAGAAAGACCTCAATGACCAAAGAGATGAGAGTGTCATCTATAAATACACATAATTACCACTTCATCTTCATGTCCCTCCCCACGCAGTGACCGGCAGCCTGTGACAGTTCCACATATTGTTTGTTCCATCGTGGTTCGACCCCTTTCAGCTTCAAATCAAAGTTTTAGAGAACAAGGAAGCTGTAAAACATCTGTAATCACTTCCACATTTCAAACTGTTGTTCCTGAAACTAAATCACATCACAGCAGGAGCGAAGGGAAGAAACCTGCAGTGATGAAGCTGAAACACCGTCAGCTGAGATTCTGGAGATGACTTCCTGTAAATACAGTAAAGAACGTCTGAAGAAGCCTTCACAAGGTTCTTAACAGTTCAGGTTATGAATCTAAAGCGTCACAAGATGGTTAAAAGGTTAAAAAACACTTGACAGCTGATTGGATGAACCACCTGTCCATCACGTCTAACTTCAACCAATCACAGCAGTGAACCAGATGACGCAGTAGGACAACACGTTTCATGAAGAAAAGTCTTCAGGTCTGATAGAACCGATTCTACAGCAGCAGCTACGCTAACCTCTTCAGGACATTAGCATCGTTGTTTTCAAAAGAACAGAAACTTCTCTCGCTGTCGTCACCTCTGAACCACACCTGTAGCCGCCCGCAGCTCGTCACAGGAGCTGACTGGCCACAAACTAACTCTCACGTCAGGTGATCTCGTGATCTCACAAGTCTGCCTTGCAAGGAAAATGAAATCCTGTTCTTCACCACAAAAACTGTGTGATTGTGAAGCTTTTCCTCAGCAGGATGAGTCGCCCGGTTTTCATGTGCGAGTGGATGTTTGAATTAAATTAATTTAGTTAATCTCAGCAGTGCCGACAACACAAAACGCTGTTGAAAAGGTCAAGAACGAGCCTCGTTAAGCTCAGTTTTTAAGTCAACATGAGCGAGAAGTCCTGAACTTCTGAAGTTTTAATATGTAAATTTGATAATATTGAAAAGAAAAGCTCCAGAACAGCGACCACACGGACCATCGCGCTGGTCACCAGCTGTTTGAAATCATGTCTGGTTTTTAGGACTTCTCCACTTTTTGCTGCGTTTCTTTTGTGAAGTGATGAATGTTTTCACCTCATCGGGTCTAAACATCATTAAACAGTCACTCTTTGGTTGAAGTGCTAATAACGCTCATCCAGAATAAGATGAAACTTGAAACTAAAGGGGTTGGAGGCTGTGGAGAAGGCCAACACCACCTTCCTTTAATGACCCACAGAGGCTGGAGTCTGGTTTGCACACAGCAGCTTCATTCAGACAGAAGAGGCTCCAGAATAATGTGCAGGTTTGTTGATGGATTACAGCCACAGGAAGTGGAGCGGAGCTGAAGGAGGACCAGGCGTTTGTGCAGAAAGCAGCTGAGGAGCTACATTTTCAGCGGCCTATTTCTGGCTGCATACTAAATCATCCACGTCAAAGCTCGGGGCCAGAAACCCCTCAGAGATCTGAAGGCAGTCACACCTGCTACTGTTCAGAGCTGCTGAGTGAAAGCGCGGCGGCCGAGGAGGAAGAAAAGAAGACTAATTGGCCAGTTTTTCTGTTCTGTCTCCGAGCGGCGCAGAGGGACTCGAGCTCAGCTAATTAGCGGATCCGAGGTCTGCCGCCACCGCCGAGACGCGTGGACGCCTCCGAGCTGACGGACGAGCGGAGCTGAACAAAGACGGGAAGCGGGGACGGGACGGCGGGCTGCTCCCAGATCAGAGACAGAAGGAGAGGAGGGCCGGCGGCTGCCAGACTTACGTAACGCCTCGTACCTGCCTGAACCTCAGCCCCGCTCCGGTCCAGCGTCACGCAAACCTCCACACGGCTCAGCGTGCAGCTAACAGGACTCATGGTGACTGCCGGGCTCTGGAGCCTCACTATCCACAGCAACAATCCAACGCAGAGCTTCTTTTGGAAATCAGCCTTTTAACAGCCCGAGTCAGTCACAGCGTCCTGGTCTTCAGCTCGCCAACATCAGATCTCAGCCTCACAAACTGAACTTTCTGCTTCCATCATCACGACACATAAACCTATTGTACACAGCCCCCACGACTCTGAACGCAGTGTAAAAGCCACCAAAGATCTTCTGTGACTCCTGTTTTCAGACTGATTTCACAGCAGCTGCTCATAATAAAAACATTTCATCCATGTTTCTGTCTTTGATGGGAGGAGCAACAAACTGTTCAGTCTCCCTAAAACTCTGCTGCAGTGTTATTGTGTGAGATGAATCAAAGGGAGACGGCTGACCACAGGAAGTCCTCTCTGCCCCCCCCCCCCCCCCCTCGCCTGCAGAGGCGGATGGATTAAGCTTCTATATTTGTCCGGGCTGCCGGAAGATCCAGGCCTGGTGAAAGGTCAGAGCCACCTGTCAGAGCGCCAAAACAAGACCGCGCCAGACAGCGACTTCGCCGGGCGTGAAAATGATTCATCTGCTGCCGGAGACGCTGGAGTAGACCCCAGACCCCCAGCAGCTGGAAACCAGAGCGACGTACTGACCGAAACAACAGGCGCAGAGACACCGTCGCTAACCGCGAGTTTGATTCTGACACATCATTCAGTTCTCGGTTAAAGCGGGACCACAAGAACTGGTGGAGAGCACATAAACTGAAGCTCTGCACTGAAGGGGTTCTTCTATTTACTGACAAACACAAAGCAGCTCATTTAAAGTTTCTCCTTTGTTATATTTAGATATATTTATACTTCAGATGAAGGTTTTCAAAACGCACAAGCAGATGAATCATAATGCATCGACACACAACTGACAGTGGATCAGATTATTATTAAAATGCCTCTGACACGCGGCGCTGTGGAAGCTCACCTGGCAGAGCACACACCTGCCCTTCATCAGCAAAGCACCACTGATCACAAGTCATCTTCAACATCTTCACCATCTTCAGCACCACACTGAGAGTGTATGGAAGCACAAAGTGTCTCCTGATGAGGATCCATGTGATACTCTGTCTGTGGACGGCTGTCCAGGTGCAGGTGTCCCAGGTGTAGTTAACGAACAGTAAACCGTCATCATCTTCTTTTAGCTCCTCCTTTGGGTTTTAGGGACTTCCTGTTCGGTTCAGTCTCAACACTCGGGTCGAGAACTGCTGCTTACGACTTTTTCATCATTGATTTATCTGCAGATTACTTTCCTGGTTCCTTTTTGTACGTTTCACATACAAAACCCAAATACACTCAATGTACTATCATGTTGGAAAAGTGGGGAATTCTCAAATTTGGAAAGCTGGAACCATGAAAATACCTGTAAAATAAACCTCATTACCTCACTACTAAAGTCTACAGCTCTCTAGCAGCTAAACACTGTGTGACGGTCCATCACGCTGTGTGACGGTCTAACGACACCGTGGTCTAAACGTCAGACGTGTCTGACAGCGAGATGAGCTGTAGCTGTGGTGGGAAGTGCTGCAGAGCTGACTCCTCTCTCTGGGAGAGGAGGAGGAGGAAGAGGAGGAGGACAGGACTGTTGGAGCACAGTTTTACCCAGCAGGTTTGGGCTGAGTGTGAATCAGCTACAGAAGCTGTGACATGTCACTCAGACCATGTACTCTATGCATAAAGACTCCAAAGCTTAGCGAGGCTAGCTAGCCTTTAGCAGGGCTCGTTCATCAGGTGATTGTATCTCAGTTGCTAAGATGAACTGAAAGCTAGCTGTGGTGCATTCAGTGTCAGTCAGTGATATTTTTGTGTGATACAACAGATTTAAAAAGAAAGATTCTGGCTTGAACTATTTTGACCAAACATGAGTGTCACAGTTTCTCAGTTACTTACAAAACGCACAAAGATCAGAGTCAAGTCGAGTTGTCAGACTCTCGACATGGAGCATGACTGACGTCATTTATTTCTTCTCACTGACAAAAAGACGTCATTTGAGCACCTGAACCGTTACGTTAAAAATTAATGGACAGTTTTCTGAATAAAGGACAAAAAACGTACCAAACTGCAACTCTAAGAGCAAACTGGATTACAGCGTTACGCCGCTGCGTCCACACAGCGCCTCCACGTTCTGCTCACGTCGTGTCGAACATCTCCACACACACAGCCTACGTCAGCAAAGCACAGAGGACCCTGACATACGTGTACAAGAACACAACAGAAACAGGATGAAGTGTGTGTGTGTGTGAGTGTGTGTCTGTGTGTGTGTGTGTGTGTGAGTGTGTGTGTGTGTGTATGTGAGTGTGTGTGTGCTTCAGAAGCATGAGAAGCATTTATTGGAGCTGACTCGGTGTGTGTGTGTGTGTGTGTGTGTGTGTGTGTGAAGAGAAATGCGACTCTGGCCAAGCCTCCACTGGGAATGTCTGAGAGCTGTGGAGACTCCACCACCTGACACACACACACACACACACACACACTTTTTTCCATGCATTGATAATATCCGGCGTTCTGTGTGTGTGGTGGCTCTGCAGGTGCGCTGCCTTGCTCATGAGTGAAGCTGAAACCTGAGCACAACAAAACACACACGTGGAAAAGCCCAGCAGCTTTCTGCTCTGAGTCTGAACCTGATGATGGCGGGTGGGGTAGAAGACAGGTCAAAGGTCAGTGGGAGCAGATTATCCAAACTGACGGCCAGCTTCAGTTAACTTTATGTATTTTAGTTTATATTATTTTACTTAAACTGCAAACTCATTGAGACTAAAGCACTATGACTTCTTTTCTAAATGAATTCTAAAAAACATAAATTGTCTCAAATCACTCGTCTTCGTCACGAATCGACCAATCAGTGGATAGAACTCACACACACTGTAACACAACCTCAGCTTTCCAGGTGTACCAAAGGGTTAACAGCCTGACAGGTTCTCACAAGGACAAACACACAGGCACACACACACACACACACTCACACACACACAAACACACACACACACACACACACACACACACATATATAAACAGGCCAACAGAGGCTGCTTTGTCTGTCGACCTGTATACTCCCCTCTGGAGCAGGCAGGTCTGGTCTCCATAGCAACCAGTAAATACACCAGGTTTCCTCCAATCACAGCACAGGAACATCACATCATGGCTTTATCAAGATGGGACCATTCAGTGGATGGGGGGGGGGGGGGTAAACCACAGTGAGAACAGAGAGGGGTGTGTCGCTGAGACTGACCCAGGCTGCAGATAACACACACACACACACACACACACACACACACACACACACACACACACACACACACACACACACACACACATTAACATGAAAAAACTTCTTGCAGCTCTTTGTTTCCATCCAAAAAAATACCTTAAACTGCCTTCATGTCCCAAACAGCAGAGAGTTTCTCTGGTAAAAAGTCAACAACATGATTCTACTGACAGAAAACAAAGACCAAACAGCAGCTCAGAGAACTCCACATCACTAGAACACAACAGCAAAGGCTCAAACTAAAACAAATGAAGCCCAATGTGTCTGTCCCAGCGTGTTGGAGACAGATTCTGAATGAGTGTATATGTATTCAGCTGGATGTGGGTGGAAAAGGATTAGCAAATCGCTCAATTCTGCTGTTTTATTTAGGTTTTACGCAGCTAATAAAAAGCTAACTGCAACATCTGAGGAGCTAAACGTTATTATTTCCCCCCTGTCAGAGACACAATAACAGACAAACTGGCCTGACATCTGCGGCTCATCTCAAACTGTTCTTTAAGACGTGTGACTCAGTTTCACTTTCAGGACGACAAGCTTCAAACAGCGACCGTAAACCCGGAGCAGCAGCAGCAGCTCTGACCGAGGTGTTAAACAGGCCGAGGAGCTTCTGTCTGACGGAGGAAATGACAGCAATTAACAGACTGAAGCCCACCAGAAACACACTGTTTTTATCTACCTGCTCCATCAAGCTGTGAAAACAACAGCAAGAAGCTGCGAAGTCCTCCGATGAGAGGATCTCTGCAGGGAGACAACCTGCCAGCTCCTCTATTATCTGCTGTTTGCTTCATGTGTCAACTCTTTTATATGTGTCAGAACTCAGATTTCAAACCTAACAAGCCGCCGAGCGCCATCACGAAGGCGAGAAAACAACTTTTACAAAACACCGAAACAATCTTTATTAAAACCTCACTGTAAGAAACACAAACGATTTTCACTGAACCACAGCTGTCAGATGTTAATCAATCAGCTGATCATTAGTAAAAACAGCAAACATTCATTCAACCGTGACCAATCATATCCTCGATTGACCACTCATAAAAACACGTGTGGCTCGCAGCCCTGCCTCGTTTCGTCAGACGCTGGGCGCTGATCACATCCAGGACGTGCATGAATCACTTTGTTTCATGTGTAAATAAAGTGAACGCTCCAGAGAAAAGATGAGCTCAGCTGGCAACAATAAAAACGAATCCGTTCAGAGACGTCCGTTCTGCTTCGGACCTCCCTCTGAGGTGTTCAGAAGAAAACACGCATACAACTCTGTATGAAGCCTCCATCACTGGTGACGCAGTTAACGAGTAGAACAATAATAATTATCTAGAATGATCCATCATTAACAAATCCTCACAGCTTTCAGCAGCTGTTTGTGAAAACGTATCGTTACACTCCAACGATGTGCCTGCTAACACTTGTATTGTTGTATTACTGTAATCATTACACACGGCCTATAAATACTAAACAGGAAGAGCTACAGTTGAGTGTCATGGCTGCAGGGAAACTGCAGAGCTGAACAAACTGATCTCCTGTTTCTGTTTGTCTGTCCTCTGAGGACCACAGACGTGGGACAGACACTGTGTCAGTGGCTGCTGGGTTCAGATGAACATGGAAAGCAGGAGCAGGCGTCTGTGGCTGCAGGTTCTGCCGGAGACGGCGGGCCAATCGTGTCCTGCAGCAGCTCTGCTCTGATCTGGAGAGGACAGATACTGCACTCAGCTCAGCCACACACACATCAACACTGTTCTGGTGACGGCCTGAAACGCCACTTCAACGCACTCTGTGGGACTTCAGATCTGATCTGAGGTCATTGGTTTATTATCAGAACTAACCTCAGCTGGAGGAATCCCTTTACACATCAGGATAAATCTGTCCTCAGAGCTCAGAGCTCAGGAGACTCTTCTTTATTTGTCTATATATTCATTTTTCCAGCACAAACAGGCTCACACAGCAGACTTTCTGGACTTGGTTCCTCTGCTGCTGCAGCCGTTTGTGCAAAATGAATCAGTTCAATTAGATTTACACTCAAATTTGCTTTGAAGCTTTGAACTTTTGCCCCTTCGGACCGCTGAAGCCCAGCAAGAAGCTGAAGCAGAGGGTTAGTTAGCTGAGACTCACACTCTGCACGGGGAGCCTGTCCTCTCACAGTACGAGAGAGCGAGGACCGTGACATAATGACTGAGCATCACATCGACTCGTTAACCAGCAGCTCCGCGTCCAGAGGAAACCACGTTCAGTGACTTTCATGTGTTCACGTTCATGGAGGGATGAAGTGAGTGAGGGTGAACGAATGTGTCCTGACCTCTGAGGCTCACAAAACTCAGCTTGTGGCATTTTAGTGGATCCATTGAATCCAGTATCAAATCATTTAGGATCAGTTTTCAACATTTAGGAGCAGCTGCTCCAGGTAGTAGAGTAATGAGAGAGTGGTGTTTCTTTTCCTTCACAAACCATCTCTGACTGACGGCAGATACCAGCTCGCTACCAAGACCACCGTTAAAAGAGTCGTTCTGGCTGCTCATGTCATTCACATTCATCAGCTGCGCCGGAAGCTTTAAAGCTGGAGAAAAACAAGCTGCCACCCAAGTGTTTCTGCTGGAACAAAAGAGGATCAATAAGATATCGACCACACGGCTGACATCTCGGTATTCTGATATTCTAAAACACTCTGAAAAGCTGGTGGATGAGCCCAGCAGGGTGTGTGAACACATTAATACCTGCAGTGAAATGATGCTTACACGTGGAAGCACAGATACAGATCCAGACCAGCTTTAATCAAGCTGCAAGTTAGCATTCAGAGCTAATTCAGCACTCCTGTGTGCGTCGCCCTGGCTGTAAGTGATTCTGATGTCAGCAGTGGACAAAACAATCCAAAAAATATCTGGAATATGTCTGACGGTGATGATGTTTGTCATCGTACAGTAAAGCAGTACCAAACGCTGCAGAAGGCTTGAGGAGTGAAGAAGAAAACTGAAGAAACGACGGTCACTGCTTCAGGTCTTTATGATCAGGAGGAGGAGTCTCTAATCAAGCCGCCATTAATCATCTGCAGTGTAATAATTCACATACTGTGTACTTTATTCACATACTGTGTACTTTACTGGCTCTTTGTTGTTCGGCCTGAAGCGACGGTGACGCTGTTTAATATTTAAACCCGCTGACTTCAGCAGGAGTCTCCACATTTGCATCTACAAAGCAGATTCTCTCACTGAAGTGTCAATCATGACAGCAGCCTGCATGCAGGGGGTGAGGGGGGGTGCTCTCAGGGGTCAAAGGGGAGCAGCGGTGTCACCTCCTATCAGGCTGATGGCTGAGGCCTGATGGAGGTTTGTTCCAGTTGCTTTTCACAGACAGAACAAGAAGCAGCAGACGTTTTGACGTGTCACAGCACCAAGGGTCCCAGCAGGTCAGGGAGGCCCTGAATGTTGTTATTACACCTGTGATTTACCTGCTGCAAAATGAAATGATGTGACGTGAAGAAGATCAACAACAGCTGGCAGAGCAGACAACTTCGCCGCACACTGACTCATCTCAGACATGACCTCCATCAACGCTCTGAATCTGAGAGTTCATGTGAACCTTGAGCCTGAGTCCATATCTCTGACGCCGCCTGACGATAACAACCAATAAACCGGCCGATAAAAAGAAAAGGTGACTCCATGCAGCTGCTAGCAGCTCACGCAGAAAGACTTGACCTGGTGCAGGTTTACCAAAGGTTTAGGCTCATCGATCTGCTGATGTCACTTTCTTGAAGATTACATCTGTGTAATGAGGAATATGTCAGCCAATAAGGAACAAGACAGGCAGAACAGAAATAAGCAAACAAGCTCATAAAACCAGCGTCAGAACACATGACATGTGCCGGCCCTGCCGAAGCCTGTACAGGCAGGGAGGGGACACGGACCGCTGACTCTCTATCCAGACAGAGCTTTGGGTAGACGCCAAACTGAGACAAAACAACGTGTTTTCAGATGTGTCTGCATCGATGCGAACAACATGGCCGACAGGGAACGCCTCCACTTTCCCACCGCCGCCGGCCAGAGCTCTGAAAGGTTAATGAGCTCAGAGGAACTGCTCAGGGTGCTTTTGTTACTGCGTGAGCTTTTATTGTGGAGGGTCAATTTACATACAAAAGGAAGAGACACACACACACACGCACACGCACGCACGCACGCACGCACGCACGCACACACACACGCACACATGCACACACACACACACAAACACACGGGTTAATTAGCCTCCAATTAGCAGTAGCTGTTCATTTTCACATGGAAACTCCAGAGTGGGAGAGCAGGAGGGTGAATTAGCCCTGTGTGTGTGTGTCTGTGTGTGTGTGTGTGTGTGTCTGTGTGTGTGTGTAGAGAAGTGAGAGCTCTGTGGTTTTTACTACCCAGCATGCTCTGGACCTGCTGGAAACTTTCACACAACCTCTCTGTTTACTTTGCTTTCTGTTCACAGTGACGGCAGAGAGGCGAAACCGTCTGCGATGAAGCATGTGACACACCTGTCACAGTCCAATGATATAAAGACGAGCTTCTGGAATGTAAATATTCAGTATTTTTATTTGCGTAAGGGCTTAAAGACTGATTGAAGTCTCTCCACTGCTGGTTTCTGAAGGCCTTTCATCGCTGCTTCATGTAGTGAAAAGAGACGTTCACACTCTCGTTCCTCCGGCGTCGTGCAGACATGACAGCACCAACAACACACCAGTGACTGACCAATCACATGAGGCCTCGAACACACTCACACATTACTATCATTACTGAGGCATTTAAATGAAATAAAATAGAAGCGATTCTGCTGCCTACTTCATAAAGCCACACACAGACTGAGAAGTCTTTGCTCAGATGCTTCATGCAGTTTCATCCATGAACGCAGGCTGACACAATCATACACTCATTCACTCCTGTTGTTTCAAAAAACAAATGAAACCTTGAGAATTAAATAAGAGAAACGGTAAAAGTCAGAGGAGACGGTTTGTGAAACTACTGACACCACAGAGGATGCAGAGGCAGCGGTTCCTCTGCGGGCATCAGCTGTCACTTCTGCACGGAAACACATTCATTATCGTCCGGCGCAAAATATTACATCTGCACATCATGCCATGTTCTAGTGGAAAATGCAATTAGCATAACTTAACCTTCAAACCGGCTGCTCGGCTGAGCGCTCCACGCTCTAAATGAATGTAAATGTTTGTGCCCGAAGAAGCCGCAGGCTGATTTTTAAAGCTCTCGATCAGCACGAGGACTCCGTCTCCCAGAACAACCACGAGGACGGTTCTCATCAGGAAACGCACTCTGTCTCTGTGCAGCAGAGGGAAGAAAACACCAGATATTCTCCACGCGTCGTTGGCTAAAACATATGTCATTTATCCATTCTGCATTTCCTTTGCTCTGCAGCTAAGTTAGCTAGCTCACTGGAGCCCGAGCCCAATTTACATAAGTGATGTGTGTAGCTACGACTCTTCAACTGAGCCACCTTTTCTCGAAGGATCCTGATATTATGCTGCCATTTCACTTGTCACCAGGTAGGCCGAGAAGTAACTGACACGGCTTGGGAGGACTGACTGTAAATGATGGCTGCGTGTTATCACCTGCCACACACTGTCGGTACGAGCTGGAAGCAGCTTGTCGTCCGGCCAGGTGTGCCGCTTCGTTTAGTGCTGAAGCAGGTGTGTCTAAAGGTCTCATTCTCAGGCTTACTGGTAATGGTACACCGGCTTAATTCCACCAGCTACGAACAATATTCATCATTATTAATCAATCTGCTGATGTGAAGTTATCATTTTATCTATAAATCGTTGTTCTGTCCAAAGACACTCAGTTCACTACAGCACAAAGGCACATGTCTCTTTAACAAAAATGACTTTAATAATGAATCGATTCTAAAAACTATTGCCGATTTCTGTTAATTGATTAATTGGCTCGTTCTAGCTCTAATATTGACTCGACGCTGACATTTACTCGCTGACAGAGTGGATTTCGTCTGACGCTCCTCTTTCAGCAGCATCTCATGGATTGGATTTGTTGGATGAATCTTTCATGTCAATGACTTTTAACCTGCAGTAATACACCTGTCTTGATTTGACCAATGACATCGACAGAATCCTTCCCATCTCTCCCTTCTGTCAGACAATAAGTGAAAACGGGGGGGTAGAAGTTTTCTCTCCTACCAGACTGTCCTCCTTCAGTTTCGGGCTCGTCCCTGAGGACTCTGCCGATCCTCCGGGAGAACGAGGTGAGGAAGCCGCTGATGGAGGGCCTCCTTCGCTCTGCGTCTGATCCCACCTTCCTGACCGGCGTCCTCCCCGAGCCACCACCCGTACCAGGCTCAGACATGGATCTGAAGTAGGGGAAGATCCTGCGCAGAGAGCCGGGCCTCGGCCGGCCCTCCTGGCCTGCGGTGGACTGATCTCCACTGCAGTCGTCTGGGACGGCGCTGGACCTCGGGAGGCTGAGCAGCCGCAGGTGACGAGCCTCTCTGTTCTGTCCTTTGGCCTTAGGGGCGGCCATCTTGACCGCCCTTGGTGCCAGGCAGGCAGATGTCCTCCACTTGTATCTGTCCAACGGCTGTTCAGGAGCGGGCTCGCCGTCGGATCTCCGCCAAGGCTTCCTGTACTGGTGCCAGCGGTGCAAGGTGGGACGGGAACCCTGGACTGGATCCTCACAGCCCTCAGGGGGAGTTCTGCTTCCACTCATGGTCCGGTACACACCGACTTCCTCCAGGCAGTAGGAACGAGCAGATGGCGGCCTCCAAAACAGCCAAAACAGCTGGTCTGCAGACAGCTGCGCTCCGACACGGACATACTACCTCAACAACGCGTTCAGTGCCGAGCAGTCGTCAGGTCGGGCTCGTCTTCATGTCGACAGCTTCAAGCTGATGTCTCGCTGTTTCTCAACAGCCTGGTGACTGTCTTCCTGGGAGGAAGTGGCGCGTCAGATGAAGACAGTTTGTCTTAAGCTCGGCCAATCAGGGTTCAACAAACACCAAACCAGCAGACTGTGGTTTCCCCGTGAACAGGCCAGAAACTGAAACTGCGCTCACAGTTTAGTGCTTCGGTCTCCTCGTTTGTGCTCATTACTTTAAGATCTTTATTTCCTGAATCTGTCTGGATTCAGCACTAATCATCACTTTATATTCCAGATAACAGGTCACATGAGGAGGATGCAGGCCTTTACGTACATACAGGAAACATAAAATACTGCTGTTCAGTCTTAAGGTTCAGGGAAAACACATTCAGTGGTTATCAGTTATTCAGTTGATAACGTGTTATTTATTCTAGACCTTGAGAATAGTATCCGATGAAGACTGTGAGAGGAGGTTGAAAGAAGTGTTTGAGAAGATTAAACACTATAAATTACACATATCTTTATCTTCTAAAGTAAATGGGTCAAAATATGAAAATCTAGTTTCTCCCTAAATATCTTGTGAGTTTACAGTCTGTCTGTCTCACACACTGCACACACACTTAATCATGTTGTTCCAGACGAGTGACGAGTGGATAAAACAGCTTGAAAAGGTGAAATGTTTGTGTTCTCAGGCCTCTGAGAACTTATAAATATTCATAAACACTAAAGAATGCCCCCCTCCCTCTGCACGGCCTGAGGCCTCTGTGTTCAAACAGGAAGTAGGAGCGGCGTCCCACAGGGAGGTGGCGCGGACGCCCCTGACTTTGTCAACTCCAGGTCTGGTTAGAAAACTCATCTTCATCAACCATGAGGGACAGCAGATATTTCACTTTGCTGAACTCTGCTGATGATTTAACACGTTGAAAAGCTGAGCAGCAGCAGCAACAACAGCAACAACAGAAGAAGAAGAAGATGATGACGAAGAAGAAGATGATGACGAAGAAAGTAGGAAGTAGGATGCAAAAATCCCTGCAGGACTCACTCTGCGTGCTGATTCATATGGAAACAAGGAGGTTTGTCGTTTAGACGGCACATGTGAGGCTTTTACATGTCTGTCATCCAGACTGAGTCACGCAGAGGGGAAAGAACAAGAAGGTCAGAGGTCAGAGCGTCCAGACAGCAAACGCAATGACAGTCCTGAATCTTAAATCCTAAAAAGCACCTGTGGACTCAGAAAGAGTAGCTGGTGGTTGTGCTTGGATGTGCATGCATCATGCAAACGATTCGGTGATAACTACACAACCTTCATCTGCAGCAACTGCAAAACAACATCGAGGGGTAAAAACTACAACACAGGGTGATATAACAGGATCCTGTTAGTGAGCAGATAGTGAACTGTAATGTTCCAACAAACATAGAATGACAGCCTACACTGATAAACGGTTATAAATGAGTATATGTTAGTTATCTGACTCTATACATCTGCTGGCCAACGCTGCAACATTAGCGTCTAATGTCAGATTCAGTGAAGGTACCAGCTTTGCCAGCCTATAATATAGTACAATGTTTTGTTAATGTTAGGTACTGTTGCAGGAGTAGTTTGCATACTACATCAACACTGTCAATGTAAATCAGCCGGTATAATTCACTCTATCCCAGCTTTTAAATGGTGCTCCATGCTGACCATCATTTCATGGAGGGCTTTACCCCGACTAAGGGCTGGGTCTAAGGCTTAGGCCTGTGATGGAACTACTTCAGCTGGAGCAACCCTGAAAATGTTATGAATGTAAACTCCGTCCTAAATCAGACATTAAGTCCACCTTTTACTATGCATCAGTTTGGGGCAAGAAAACCAAAAAACAATCTTTTAAAAACCAAACATTGCTTGCGTTTCTTTCCAAAACATGCTATTAAAAGAATATTAACAGAATAATAAACCCCCCAAAAACGTTCCTCAGTCGTTTACAGATGCTAAAATATATTCCTGTATATGTTCATGTAGACAACGACTCCATCACCAAATAACTGCTAACAACGTTTTGTGACTTGAATTCTAAAAAAGACTAAATCTAAGGGTTAATGGACTTTTTGTGGCCATGACAGATGATGAGAGACGGTCTAACGAGTGGGAACAGAACGTGTGTTTGTAGAATTCAGCTTCAGCTTCGGTCTTTCTCTCAGTCGAGGCTTTAAAAGGCACGCTGCCCCGAGTGACCCACATGTCAGGAGGATAACGAAGCCGCCGGTGTCCAGGACAACGCTGCATGTAGGTCAGAGCTAAGACCCGAGCAAGCTAAGCCGAGGAGTCCTGCACAGAGCCAAGTCCTCCTGCGACCGCCCACCGACACACAACAGAGACACAGTTTCCCACGAGTCGAGGTGACGTCTTTCAGCGTCGTTTGGTCCAACCAACAGTCCAACAGCTGAAGATATTCAGCTTAAAATGACATCAAACAATGAAGACGATCGACTAACTGATTTGTTCTACTGCCAAAACTTTTTTCAGAAGCTCACTTTCCTGAATATAAAGACATTTTTTAACAAAAACTTTTTTCCATTGAACAAAATGAGTTAAAAATTTTTAAATTGTCTGAACAAGAACAAAACATACAGTCTGAAGTTGATTCTCTGTGATTACAGTCAACTCGCCACATTCTTTAGCAATTATTCTAATTATTATCAATATTACTGATCTGCTTCAAGAGGTCTCAAGGTGCATCTCGACTCGTCCTGTAACCTGCTGTCCCGAACGCATACGTGACGTGGAGACGTTTTTTTCCTGACAGAGGCGAACTCACGGCCTCTGTATCAGACACAGTAACCACAACATCCTCATCGATTCTGTCGGGTCATTTGTTTACATGATAATTCAGAGTTACTCAACATGGAACACAGAAAAGCAGGACTCTCTTCATGTATTATAACCAACATCGTCAGCTTCCGCCTGCTCCGAGCAGCTTGGGGACTGGACGTCTCTTTTTTTATGTTTCAACCAGCAGTTTCATGTCCATCCAAGCCAAACAAGTTTTTCAACTGTGATTCACAGACAACTGAAATAGCCCCTCCCACTCCGCTACGCTATTTTATCAAAAAAAAAAAAAAAAAGCCAAATGCACATGTAGATGTAAAAACATGGAGTCTGAGAGGGAAATGAGCTGAATCTAACCAGAGAGCAACAGGAAACCAGAGGCAGAAGGAACACACACACACACACACACACACACACACACACAGTAATAATCTTTGACAAAAATCTGAACTCCACTGAGGAGCTTCTTCCGGAGCTTTTAACTGCATCTTCCTCAGCGGATGGAGTTTGCTTAGTTGTCATGGAGACATCAAAACTCGACTCCACACAGAACAGAAATCGTTCACACCTCTCGGATCAGCTGAGACTGTTTTCAGCCTCTTCACACCTGCAGCTTCACCTGGAAATCTCTGGATATTTCCACTGAACAGGAGCCAGAGTCATGATCCACTGAGTCCATCGGTCTGTGGATCTGCTTCTGAGACGCTCTCTGCTCTCTAATATTTGTCCACACTGAATGAACACACAGTTTCTGAACTGAGCTCATGTTGGGTGTCGTTTATGCCATTTCACGGCCGGGTCTGGAATTGATGTTGTTGGAAACAGGTCGGTTCAGGTACCGACCTCTCTGCAGGGTTAGGGTGCAGACACAGCCTGAATAATGTCCTGGCATTAAGCCCGAAGAGGCGCAGTAACAAACAGTCCTGCTCCGAGAAACGAGAGGAAACAACACGAGACAGAAAAGAGGAAGTTAATCAGGTGGAAACCCAGAGGACGACGGACGAGTGATGCACCAGAACAGAGACACGAAACTCAGGGGGGGATCAAACTAAAATGTCCCAGCTCCGCTGTTCCATTAGACTCCACTTAGCTGACTTCTCATCTCCATCCTGCCGGAAACCAGGAGCGAGACCCGGCAGCAGCAGCAGCCTCCGGCTAAAAATAACTAGAGGCCATAAAGAGACCAATAAATCAGCGGCCGAGGGAGGGGCACGGCGCTCAGGAATCCTGGGTAAATCTCCCACAAGTCTCCGCTGGAGGCCGACTGACCCTCGCTGCCGTCACTGATCTGAGGACAGACGACACTTCCAGAAAACGGACGGGAAGTCCAACCTCAGCGGAGGTCACCATGGAGACTCTGCTCCAGCCTGATGTCGAGCAGTAAAGTCGACCATCAGTCATGGTCGCCGTTAGCCCGCTCATTGAACACGACAAACATTTTAACCGAACTACAGCCACAGCACCAAAGTTACAAAACCAAAGCAGAGTAATCTAAAGACACGACAGGAGGGGGCAAACTCATTTCACCTATAAACAGGAAACACCAGCGTCACCTGGTCATCACACCTGGCGTTTCCCTGTCACACCTGTTTGTTACTGAGAACTGCTTCCTGTGTGCAGACGTGTTGGGGGAGCTCTGGAGGTCTGCGGTTTTCATCCACAACACAAACGACCCTCGTTAAGATCTGAACTGCGAGTGCTGCCGCCGAACGCTCGGCTGGCGGCTGAAGACGTCGTAAACTTCTTGTTGAGAACATCTCGAGTCTCGCTCGGTCAAACAGCGGCGGTGTTTAACGGTCAGAGGACAGTCACGGTTCACTCGATCGTCTCATCCAATTTACAGTTTCAACGGAGCTGCGCTGTAATCTGCAGCTGCTCACCAGCACCGACACACTGATCCACTTCTGCTCTGCACCAAGTAATCTGATTACTTCCTACAGGAGCCTGATACCTGACAACACATGCTCACAAGAAAAGTGGCTCAGGGATCAAACAGGAGGATCATCTCCTGGAGAAACCAAACACGTTATATATTATTATATATTATGGTTAATATGCAGCTCTGGACGGTCTGATGATGAACTAACGACATCATTAACAGCTCGCTGTCAGTTTATCTACAACAGATGTTCAATATTTTCTGATCCATGACCTGAAGGAACCTGTTTCTGCTGCAGATTAACGTCATGTTCATCGTGAGTCCACATCAGTTTGTGGAGCAGCAAAACAGACAGACGGTGAAGAAGAGACAGAAAACAACCGTCATTCAAGTCATCAACACATTCTGTTCCACCATCCAATCAAAACATTAATGCATCAGCCACTGTCTCATTAACCGCCGATGGTGACAATAAACCTGGACCGGCAGAAGCCTGACCCGACCGGTCTGATCCCAGTGGATCCCTGAAATAAAAGAAGAAAAGAAACCCCTCCCCTGTTTTTCCACTGTGTGGTCTGAAATAGACGGCAGCTTATTTTTGTCCGGAGAAGCTCGACTCTTGTTTTGTTTCAGAGGGGAAATCCTGTCTCAACGCCCCCCATCATCCCGATAACAGCCGGGCCTGGAAGGAACTTTCCATTTCCCCTTCCGATCAGCCTCCATTGTCCTGAAGACCACCACACAGACCTGAACCCGCTCACCTGTACCGGCCTGACACACAGACGCTACAGATAGAAGAAGAAGAAGAAGAAGAAGAAGAAGAAGAAGAAGAAAAAGAAGAAGAAGAAAAAGAAGAAGAAGAAGAAGAAGAAGAAAAAGAAGAAGAAGAAAAATAAGAAGAAGAAGAAAAATAAGAAGAAGAAGAAGAAGAAGAAGAAGAAGAAGAAGAAGAAGAAGACACCACTCTTGTCCAGGGTCACACCTGAAGAACGAGTCCTGACCTCGAGTTCAGGAACGACTCAATAAAAAGCTTCCAGACCATCCGGACTGAACAGTCCTGTTTTCATCCCTGTGCTGAAGCTTGAATGTTGAAATATTTTAAGTCTCAAAAACCCAAACGATGACATTGTAATGACTTCTGAAAGTCCGACAGACGCTGGATGAATGCAGCGGCGTACAGATGCAGCCTCGCAAGAAACTGCAGTCCAGTCCTCCAGCCGGACGCCTCGCTCCAGCAGCAGTCTTAGGTGTGAGACAACAAACTCCCACAGTCCCCGACCAATACGACGGCTGAAGAGCCCAGCGGGCCGCCTCACATCCAGCCTCCGTCAGTCCAAACGGCTTCACGACAGCATGCCGAGCAGAACAGGTGGAGGGAAACCTTCCTGCCCTGACCTCTGACCCTCCACAGGGAAACAGGTCTGCCTCAGCAGGTTTTAGCAACCGATGCAGGATGTCATATATCACTGCAGATTAATGGCTTCATTTCTCAGGTAGCAGCTTCTTGGATGTTGGATGATTTGCTGCTCGTCGTGTCTTAGAGTAACGCTGACCGTCTCTTCACTCAGCTCAGT
Organism: Chelmon rostratus; assembly: GCF_017976325.1. Taxonomy (NCBI): domain Eukaryota; kingdom Metazoa; phylum Chordata; class Actinopteri; order Chaetodontiformes; family Chaetodontidae; genus Chelmon; species Chelmon rostratus. The sequence continues at coordinate 26,590,842 of NC_055669.1, forward strand.
GCTTCTTGTCATAAAATGGATTATAACAGCAGTCAAATAGGCTGTTAACTGTGTACCAACCCTGCTTCTGCACAACACAACCGACGGTCTCACACACATTCAGAAGGCGAGAAATTCCACGAATTACCTCTTGACACGGCTCACCTGTTAACTGAAAACCATTCCAGGTGACGGCCTCATGAAGCTGACAGAGAGAATACCAAGAGTGTGTAAAACTTCATATAATCTGAAATATAAAACCCTTTTTTCTTTACTACATAACTCCACATGTGATCCTTCATAGTTTTGATGTCTTCAGTGTGAATCTACGATGTAGAAAGCTATAAAAATAAAGAAAAACCATTGAGGGAGAAGGTGAGTCCAGGGTATATTAAAGCATATTTTATGGTTTGTACGTGCAGTTTTTGTAGTATTGTTTAAGTATACTAAATCTACTACATCTAATTTTTCACATTTGAAGAAGGAAACACTTTAACTCCAGTAAACTTTACAGCATAGAGAGAAAAACAAATAATTACCTCAAATTTTGAAACATCCCACAGAAAACATGAAAGCCATCTGCAGTGAATCTGTCATAAAAGATGCTATAAAATCATAATTAAAAGAGCTCAATATCTGGAATAATCTATAGTTTAACTAGTTTAATTTGATTATCATGATTTAACTACTGGTTATAAAGGATTAATCATGTTTTTTTCTGGTGGCATCACACCTGTCAGAACACGTCAGGCTTCAGGATTAAATCAGTCAGAGGAGGAAATTAAACAACATATGGCGTCATGTGACTCTGAGCCGACTTAACTTCTGAATGACGATGCTCACACTCAGCGGGGGGGGGGCGAGGAGAAAAAAGGATGAATCCTGAGTCCAGGCGTCTGTGTGCGGTCAGCTTTAATAGGCTTACACAGCAGCCTTTCTCTGGATAAAACACTTTGTGATGCCTCCAATGAGCCGACGGAGACGGATTAAAACATCAGAAACGGGCTCAGACTGCACTCTGTGCTGGGGAGATCATTATAGTTAAAATGATCATAAATTCATCTCCAGCTGGAGGTCACTGGAGAGACGATTTATTCTCCTTTGATGGAACAAGGCTAGCAGTTTCCCCTTGCTTCCAGTATTTGTGCTAAGCTAGGCTACACACATCCTGGACTTTTTTTTTAAACATCACATTAAACTGATCTGTCGATGTTTCTTGTCATGAGGATGTTTGTTGGAGTACCAGTAACATGATGATGCAGGAGGATCATCATCAGCCTCTCTGAACGCTGAGCTAACTGAAACTACCTGCAGCAGCAACACGCCGACCTCGGCCGTACATTTTCAGTCAGTGAGGCGGTCCTGAAGGCAACGCCGCGGCAGCCATTGTTGGATCTATTCGAGGTATGCGAGCCACGGAGGGCAGCGAGGATCTGATGCCACAGCTGGAGTCCTGCCGGGTGAGATCACCGGCACAAACTGGCTGCTGACATCACACTCTGCCAACAGCAGGGAGGGAGGGAGGGAGGGAGGGAGGCACAGCAAACATCCTGACACAGTCGTTGCTTTCAGGGTGTGTGGGAACAAATACTGCTGCACTTTTAAAACAACTTCATGGATGTTTTCTGTGTTTTCCTGCAGCCGTTTACATTTAACTGTTTGGTTCTCAAAATGCTGGAATCGCTCGCAGGATCCTGGTGCAGCTTTCACTGACGACTGGTGCAATAAAAAGGTACATAAACATGTACAGAAGCATGTAATTACAGCCAGAACAATCAAAAAAATAGTCAGAGATTTAAACAGTGATTATTTTGGGAATGGATTAATTGCTTTGGAATAATTTCCAGCAAAATCGCAAAAAAATTCAATGTTTCCAGCTTCTAATATGCTGCTTTTCTTTGTCTTATATGAAAGTAAACTGAAAGTCTGCTGGTCTGATAAAAGAAGCAATCTGAATATATAATCTGAATACATTTCACTACTTTTTCACACTTTATATACAAACGAATCAAACTGTGTGGGATAAAAGAAGATCTATTGGCAGAAAAAGAACATTCAAAGTTTTCATCAGTGTAGAATCGACGCAAAATAAGATTTGATGTGTTTACGTTAGTCTTTATGAATGAGAGAGGGAGCAGCTCCTCTTTCACATCGTCCACCATGTTGCACCGCCATGTTTCTACAGGAGCCCAGAACAGACAAACCCAGCACCGACTCTGGACCACGCCTTTCATGTTTATAGACGGCACTAAATCCTGCACACTGGTCCTTTAATGAATCCATCAATCAAATAACAGTCCCGTTAATTGATAATTAAAATTATCAATAGCTCCAGCCCTGCAGGTAATACACACCTCCCCAGATTAAGACTTATCTTTTGTGTCATTGAGGTTATTTTCAAAAACTTTTGTAAAACTAATCACCTTCAGATGAGTCCAACAAAAAGCTCCATGTCCAAACAACAGACAAATCAACATATCTTTGGCTTTTCTCTCCATTGATGACAAACACTACCATGAATATCTGGAATATCACCAGTTCACCGGCCTGATTCACTCCTAACAAGGACCAGCATCAGAGGGCCGGTGGGGGCTCAAGGGTTAATGAAGTGACTCAAGAGTTGTACTAAAAGAATAATGGTCCTGACCTGTAGACCCCAGTGTGGGTCGTCACCAGTAATGACTCACAGGGTTCTCGGACCGCGAGCGACGCCACCAACGTGTCGCCAGTTCATTCATTTCCTGCGGAGCAGAGCGAACGGGGACACGCGCCAACCTGAGTTACTGTCACGGAAAACAGTTTCAGAGTGAGGTCAATCTGAAGTTTCACAGCTCCGTGAAACAACGGAGGAAACCTGTGAGTCATTTCATCCAGCCGGGTCAGTCGGTCACTGCGGTCCAGAGCTCGGTGCTCAGACGGCCGCGGCCTTCAGCGTGAACATTCAGGTTTTCCAGAGGATGCTTCTGAACGAGCCAGAGAGCCACACACACTCTGATCCAGGACGAGGCCACATGACAGCCTGTGGTTGTTCCTCCAGGACTTTACTGTGGACATTTAGGCTCCCAGAGGATGGAGGCTGCTGTTTTGAATGACCTTTGACCTTTCCTCAGGTCAAGGTCAGCACTGAACGAGGAGATTACAGCAGTGACACTGATTCTGATGGTAAAAGCAGTCAAACCACAAGTCAGATCAATCCAACACACGAGTTCACAACGGCTGCAACTGAGCAGAGTACTACTTTTAAAGTAATCCAAACCATTGATACTCCTTTATTTCTCCTCTTTTAACTTGTGATTTACCTTAATGCTGAATGAGAATTCATTAAAACTTTATAAACTGCAGCTGAAAATATTTCAGTCCTGACATTAACCAAAATCCCTCAACCTTAATAACACCTTAACCTCAACCTTAATGGGTTCGTTAATGATGGACTTTTAATGAGGGGGTGGGTTAAAGGACCAAACAGGCTGATTTATTGTTGTGTTTCTGTTTCACACTGAATGAACTGGACCGACTCAAACCTTTACCCCTCTCTGGACTAAATGGTTCAGTCTCTGGACTGAGCCGGGTCTATTTTTAGAGACCCATGTCATGTCAGGAGGAACTCCTCCAACCAGAGGACCTCTGAGGTCCAAACCTCCAGAACCTGACAGTGGTCTCGGCCTGAAAAGTCAACCCTGGACCAGCTGGAGGGGGGGTGCTGCTGTCCTGTAGCTGACCTCTGACCTCTCCGGACGGGAACTGGACTGAAAACTGAAGGATTTCCCTGCCAGTGTGGGTGAAGTGAAGGTTAACGGACACACTGAGCTTCCTCACAGCCAGCCGGCGGCCGCCATGACCTCGGCCTTGGCCCGCGGCCGCTACCTGGATCTGCAGGAGGCAACAACTCTCAGGACTACCTGCTGACCCGGGTTAATGAGACCGGGTAGGTTGTGGGGGGTCAGCACCGACCCGCTGTGTGTCCGCTTTCCTTACCGTAAACTCGGAGCCATCCCTGCTGCTGTGACACGGTGTCCACCAGGATCCGGTCCACCAGGGGGTCCAGGAGGCTCAGTCCGCCGTGTAGTGAGTCCACGTCGCCTGCCACCGAGTCCGTCTCCATATCCGAGCGGAAAAAAACTTATTCTGTTTGGTAGAAACCCTCCAGAAGTGGTCGCTCAGCCTGGAAATGTGATTTTAAGTGTCCCGACGACACGTTGAAGCGGTGAAAGTCGATGAATAATCCGTCATGGGGAAGTTTGGTCGCTTTGACCGCCCGGTCGCTCCTAGCTAGCCGTTAGCTGAGGCAGCCGGCGGCGGTCCGGCAGCCCGGCTGGCTCTCCCTCATTGTTCCGCTCTCCCAGGTTAGCTTAGCGGGCTTTAAACTTCCAACAAACCGGCGTCCGGGAGAGGCGGGCAGTCCCTCTGCCTCCTGCCGCTGAAATGTCCACCCAGAAGCCGCGGCTAAGCCCCGTGTGAGCCGCTGAAGTCCCGGTGTGGTCGGCGTGTCTCCGGCTGGCTGCCCCTCACTGCTCCCGCCGCTCCTGCTCACCGTCCCCCCTCAGACCCGTGCGCGAGCCCGCGACCCGGCGCGCTCCTGCGACACAGGAGCGGCGAGAGCGCGCAGGAAAGTCTGGATGAGGGACGAGCAGCGCTGGAGGAAGTACTGACATCCTGTACTTCAGCTGAAGTACTAATACCACACTGTAGACATACTCTGGTACGAGTATTAAACAACTATGTAAGTATAATCAGGAAAACATACCTGAAGAATTCAAAGTACAAGTACTAAAAGCAGAAAAATTCCCCTTTGACAGTATATACTTTTATATCGGATATTATCATATTATTATATATTCTTTCCATTCTGGATCAATTTGCTGATTATTTCCTCCATTAATCGATCGATCGATCGTTCGGTTTGGAAACATGACGATGAGGCCAAAGTGACGCCTTCACAGTGTTTGTTTAGTCCGACCAACAGACCAAAGCTCCACATTATTACAAACACATTCAGATCATACAGATCATTCAGAGGAAAAGCAGCAAATCAAACATCTGAGAAGCTCAAATCATCAAATGTTTTTACAGCAAAAATCACTGACTGACTGACTTCACTCTGCCACAGGCAGTGTTTACTATTAATGACCTGATAATAAAATCATGCATGAATGAAAATGTTGTTTGTCGCAGCTCTGATTTCTAACGTGTTAAGTTAAGAAGCTTGTCATTTTATTAACAATTAATTGATTTATTTAACAAGTAATCAGGTTAAATAATAATGTAAAAATAATCCCGTGTTTTACTGTTAGGTAGCAAAATATATTTTAAAAATACGAAAAAGTAAATTAAATTAATCTGGAGTGTCATTAAAAATCTTAGAAAATAAAATAACTTTGTAAATGTGTGTTATTATGATGATGATGATGATGATGATGTTGATCCTTAAGATACTACTTCAACATTGTTAGGTAAAATTTTTGACTTTGTGTTGCTTAGTTTAAACTTTTAGATCATACTTTTAATATGAAGTCACAGTTCTGACTTTCGGTCACTTCCTGTCTGACTTATAACATAATTTCGACTTAGAAAGTTTGACATCATCAGAATCATTTTGATTTGAAAAGTAAAAATTACTGTCAAACCGTCACAGTTTTGATTTGCTTTCTTATGATTTTGACTGATGAGTTCACAGTTTTAAGTCACGTCATATTTTTGACTTAAAAAGTCAAATATTTGACTTTTATCACCCCATCTGGTTTTTCTAGTTTTTTTGAATGTTTAACGTATCACGTGACTAAAAGACACCAATAATTTCAATCTGCCTCTTTCATGTGATGAAGGGCAGTGAAATAAGTAAAGATCAGGTTCATTTGATAATACACTTTATTTTCTACACACTGCCATTTGCTATAGATATTCTTTTTTGTGCAATACTTTTTCAGTACTACTGTTTACTATTTTGCTATTTTATTATTATGTATATAATCTTTTTACAGCTGTATAGTTTGCTCTTTATAGTCTTATTTCAGAATTTTTCACTTATTTCACTGTGTGTAATGCTGCTGCTGCACTGCAATTTCCCAGCTTGGGATAAATAAAGTATATCTCTCTATCTATCTATATATCTATCTAATGTCTGTCCATATGTCACTGCTCTGGACTGACTGTGGATTTCATTTCCTCTGCTGACGTCGAAGAGTTTGACTCTTCTTTGGTTTCATTTTGCTGCATTCTGTGATTTTCTGTCGGACTGCAGTTTGTGATCAGGTCTTTTCTTCTGTAATGAACCAAACGTTTAAGCAACAACTGTTTGTCTTTTGCCTGTCTGATTGTGTCTCTTTCCTCCTGCAGACAAACACAAACTGGGCTCTGGCGCCACCTGCTGGTCTCTGCAGGTTATCACAGGACACAGCGAACAGCGCAGCACAAGGACTTCTTTTCTTTTTGCTCTAATCTTCATTTTTAATTGCAGAGACTAAACAGCTGCATTTTACTGCCCAACCTTTACATCAATTTAGAAAAATGCATTGTTGAGTGGGCTTTATATGGCCGCCTGCATTCACAAACACTATAAACGAAGGTTTAATTGTTAATTGTATGAATGTGTTTAAAGGAAAATAAATGGAATAAAGCAACCAGAGTGGAAGATTGTCTTCAGATCACTAAAACATAAAAACAGCAAAAGAACATTTAAACAGGAACCACTGAGATGAAAAAAGTGGACAAATAAAACAAATATAATAATAATAAAACATGAAAACACAGCATGAACATGTTCATGAACATCTTTTATAAAGATCAAATTAAAAGTTCTGGAGTCGGTGAGGTTTATGGGGATCTTTTATTCTGAAGTCGTGTGATCGGAAGTTCCGCAGTGAGCGGATGACGGTGATGACGTCAGGACTGTGCGTTCACTTACCGGCTGGTTCGAGCTCCAGGATGTTCATACCTTGGTTACCGGCTAATTAGCAAGTCATTGCTAAAGAGTGAAAACCACAGATGTCAAGAGTGGTTGATTTTGACGTTTTCTTCCTTTAGGATGAATAAAATAATCAACTTATATAAAATAATAAATCATTTTTAAAGCCTTTCAGACGCACCTGTAACCTTCCTGCCTGTAATAAAGGCTCATACTGTTCTAAACCTGCTCTGACTAAAAAACTACACGTATCTTGTTTGTTATTGACAGCAGCTCCAAGAAAATAGGCAGAATCACAATGAGCATGAAAAAACTTTACAAGAACTCTAAATGATCTAAAAATTCATGATGAAAAAAGCTTAAACCTTCATGAAAGCTGATGTTTTATTGATATGTGACTAACATGCTAAGCTAACTGTGACTATGCTAAATACACCTGCCAAACAAGCACCTGAGCACTTCTGCTAACTGATTCAGGCCTGCATCATCCACAGAGCTGCTGAAGTGGCCGTGAAGTGTTAGCAAAGACAAACACCACCCATCCGCAGACCGCTTCCTGTAGTAATTTTTTATTATTCAAATGTTAAGTTTGGATTTACAGGCACATGGAACAAACAGGGTCATTCAGGTCCTCACAGGGCTGGAAACACCACGTCACATGACACAAGAAAACTGAACCCAGGAGTCCTGCAGGCCGTGCAGCACCGCGTCACCACCCAAGACAGCAGGTTACAATACAAATAACTGGTACATCATAACTTAAAATACTGTTTATACATCACGTGTCATGTGCTGCACGGCCTGCAGAGCAGCCGTCTGGATGGAGGCCAGTCCAGTGAACATGTGAGGTTGTCACACGTTCGACATTCCCTCTGCAGAGCTAAAACTCATTTTGGCTGTTTCTCACTGGATCAGGATCCGGTTTAGTTTTCTGATCAGGACCTGATTTAAAAAACCCGCTTCAGTACCAACACGAGGAGACGGCGTGAGGACGACAAGGACATTTTCGTGAAATAAAACATGGACGCCCTCGTCGGGACTGTGATTACTTTATATTAAGGCACAAAACACTAATTCAAACAGGTAACTACTGTAGCAACATGTGACTGAGCTCATTACCGCCATGAAGTCAGTGAGTAAATTCAGTAAAATGACTCGTGAGGCAGGAGACGCCTTTAAAACTTGGCCTGATTGGTAAAAAGGTCAAAGCTCAAAAAAAAAAAAAAAAAAAAACAACTAAACACAAGTATTCAGTTAGGTTGAATTAACATGTGAAAACCCACAGAATCAATAAAACACAAAGGAAGTATTGGCGTTGCTATGAGGCAGCAACACTGAGCCTTGTATACAAGCAAGCATATTATAATAACATACCACAGACGTTATCGTAGATATTTCTATATATTTAACCTGGAGGTTTCAGTTGATTGATTGTGATAGAACTTAATGTGGCTGTTTGCATGTTGGAGTTTTATTCTGAAAATCAGCCAGTCCTGAATCATTGAAGCATATATTTACACAAATAACAAATTCCTCACTCTATGTCATAATAAAAAACATTCACACAAAAATATAACATTTGAAATAATTATTAGCACCAGTGTATCAGATAAAATTCTCGCTACGCAAAATGTACAAAGTTGCATAGTGTTGGATTTAGCCTGGAAGAAAACGATAATGCGTGATGGGTAAAAACGCCAGTGACGAGCAGCAAACGAGAAGATGTTTGTCGCGTTCTAGCGTCGGAGCCGGTTCTTACGGGAACAAGCTGGTAGAACATCGCGTCGAAGCTTGTTCCCATAAGACCCGCGGCATCTCGTGACGCTGACCCCAGATCCAGACCTCGCGGGAACGGGACTTTAAAGACCGTTCTTCTGGACTCGGAGGCTTCACGTGCACCAGCAGAGCAGGCGTGGCTTTACTCAACGACACGGCCCGGAGGAGGCGTGAATACTGCTGAGGAGAAGAGGAGGAAGACTCCTCCGCTGACGGCGTCACGGCTTCGGGAGAAAGGAGGAGACAAGCGAGAGGATTCCTTCACTGTGTGGATTCTGAGGAAGAAAAGAACGGCGAGGATGTTTCCGGCAGCGTGCCGCCGCACATTCAGCTGGCTGAAAACTGTGACACTCTGACGTAGCTGGTGTTTCCCAAGGCATGATGGGTAACGGCTGGTTAGACTAGAAAACACGAGCGGGCCTTCCTCCAGGTGAGAGGAACTTCCTGTGTGAAGCTTCCTCTTGTGGAGCAGGCGGGTGCAGTCACGTCGGGTTTGTGGTTCTGGTTTTTCTCCGAGGTTCCTCCACCTCTCTGCACGGCTTCTCGACGCCGCTGAGTTCATTCTACCGTGACCACGATACTGCGTCTCAGAAAAAAACCTAAAAACAAAACACACAAAAAAAAAGCTGCTTCTCTTCTGTTAAAACCGTGAACTTGAAATGTTGGCTTCTCTCTTGAAATGAAAAACAAGGACAAGGATCGGAAAACAAAACGTTTGAAAACTGTTTTGGTAAAAGTTCGATGTGAAGGGGGGGGGGCGCCGGAGGAGGAGGGGGAGGGCGGGGTTAAGGCCTCTCCAGAGACGGCGTGTTGAAGCAGCCGTCGGGTAGCGTGTTCTTGATGTCGTTGAGGTTGGCGATGTCGGCGCGGATCTCGCGGATCTGCCGGTCGTAGTCGTTGATCATGTCCTCCTGAGTCCGCGCCACGTCGTTCAGCTCCGCCAGCTTCCTGTCCAGCTCGCTGTTCGCCATCTTGCTTTTAGCGCTCTTCAAGGACTCGTCGATCTGGTTCAGCTTGCTCAGGTCCACCTTGTCGATGTTTCCTGAAAGGAGATCAAAGAGAATATGAAGCAGCACTCACTGATCAACTCTATAAATAATAGCTAACCACTGCCTGACAAGACGAGTTCTGGGGAGAAAAAGTCTCCCCTGGTTTAACTGGTTGAGATGGGGGGTTTATTTTTATTAGAGCCTCTGAACTGGATGATGTGTGCCGGACCTGGTGCCGGGCCTCTCAGACTGTTCTTACCCAGCTGATCCAGCAGGGCGGTGATGGTGCTCAGAACCGTCTTCACGGCGCTCTTGGCCTTGCGGGCGTTGTCCTCTGCCTCCTTCGCGTTGTCCGACGCCTGAGGGACAGTAAACATCGTTGAAGTGGTTTTACAGATTAACGCTTTGAAACGAAAGCCCGGCAGGAGCGGCTCATACCATCCCAGCCATCATCATGTCCTGGTTGGCCTCGGCCTTCTTCCTGGCCAGCTCCTTCTCAGCGGCACTCAGCTGGTCCATCATGTCGTTGACCTCTTTGTCCAGCTTGTTGGTGTCCTGGAAGGCCTTCTCTGCGTCCTCCTTGGTCTTGGCTGAGCCCTGAGAGGACACAGGTGGAGTTGACAGTGAGGAGGAAGAACCGGTAAACTCACCCACATACTTCCAGCTGACCGCAGACAGCGGGTCGGCCGGCTGCCGCGACTTCCTGTCCTACCTTCTGCACGTTGCTGGCGATCCTCTCTGCCTCCTCCGCCTTGTTCTTGGCCTCGCGGGCGTCGGCGGCCGCGTTGCCGAGCGCCGCCTCCGCATCCTTGGTCTTCATGTTGGCGGCCATGATGGTGTTGTTGATGGCGGGGATCTTGCTCATGGCTTCCTCGGCAGCGGTCTTGTTGTCGTTAACCCTCTTGTCGAAGTCTGCGAGAAGTTACAAATAAAACAGAAAAAATCAATTAATAAGACCGACAGACAGACAGACAGGCAGAGAGACAGACCGACAGACAGGCAGAGAGACAGGCAGACAGACAGACAGACAGGCAGACAGACAGAGAGACAGGTAGACAGGCAGAGAGACAGTCAGACAGTCAGACAGACAGGCAGACAGTCAGGTAGACAGACAGGCAGAGAGTCAGGCAGTCAGTCAGTCGGACAGTCAGACAGTCAGACAGAGAGACAGGTAGACAGGCAGAGAGACAGTCAGAGAGTCAGACAGTCAGACAGACAGGCAGACAGGCAGACAGTCAGGTAGACAGACAGGCAGAGAGTCAGTCAGTCAGTCAGACAGACAGGCAGACAGAGAGACAGGCAGACAGAAAGACAGGCAGACAGGCAGAGAGACAGAGAGACAGACAGTCAGACAGACAGACAGGCAGACAGGCAGACAGGCAGAGAGACAGACAGACAGACAGGCAGGCAGTCAGTCAGGCAGACAGACAGGCAGACAGTCTGTCAGACAGACAGGCAGGCAGACAGACAGTCAGGCAGTCAGTCAGTCAGTCAGTCAGTCAGACAGTCAGACAGTCAGACAGTCAGACAGACAGACAGACAGAAAGACAGACAGACAGACAGACAGGCAGTCAGTCAGTCAGTCAGACAGACAGGCAGGCAGACAGACAGGCAGGCAGACAGACAGGCAGAGAGACAGTCAGACAGGCAGACAGGCAGGCAGAGAGTCAGGCAGACAGACAGAGAGACAGGCAGACAGAGAGAGAGGTAGACAGGCAGAGAGACAGTCAGACAGTCAGACAGTCAGGCAGACAGGCAGACAGGCAGACAGGCAGACAGTCAGGTAGACAGACAGGCAGAGAGTCAGTCAGTCAGTCAGACAGACAGTCAGACAGGCAGACAGAGAGACAGGCAGACAGGCAGACAGGCAGAGAGACAGACAGTCAGACAGACAGACAGACAGACAGACAGGCAGACAGGCAGAGAGACAGACAGGCAGTCAGTCAGTCAGGCAGACAGACAGGCAGACAGACAGACAGTCAGGTAGCCAGACAGGCAGACAGTCAGGCAGTCAGTCAGTCGGACAGTCAGACAGACAGACAGACAGACAGACAGGCAGTCAGTCAGTCAGTCAGTCAGGCAGACAGACAGGCAGACAGTCAGGCAGTCAGTCAGTCGGACAGTCAGACAGACAGACAGACAGACAGACAGGCAGTCAGTCAGTCAGTCAGTCAGGCAGACAGACAGGCAGACAGTCTGTCAGACAGACAGGCAGACAGACAGGCAGGCAGACAGACAGGCAGACAGGCAGGCAGAGAGTCAGTCAGTCAGTCAGTCAGACAGTCAGACAGGCAGACAGGCAGACAGACAGACAGGCAGTCAGTCAGTCAGGCAGACAGACAGGCAGACAGACAGACAGACAGTCGGTCAGACAGACAGACAGACGGACAGACGGACAGACAGACAGGTACCTCTCAGGTCGTTCAGGATGCTCTCAGCCTCTCTGAAGGTCGACTGGCCCTTCTTCGCTGCCTCCTCAGCCAGAGCTTTGGCGGCGTCTGCTCGAGCCAACAGCTGATCAGCAGTCTGTCAGACAGGAAGAGGAAACCAGGCATGAGCAACAGAGCACAGAGCAGCAGATCATCTGATGATGATTTCATCTGCTTTATGTGACTGTGACAGGACAATAAAGTTGAAAAAACTTTATTGAGGCCACTACGTTAAAATGACGTTATATATTTCTATATTATACACAGCACACAGCCTGTATATGTTTTATTTTCTTACTGTTTTTATCTTTATCACTGGTTTTTATTCAGTATTATTTTGAACTGTCTGTGTTTATTTCCCTCATCTCCTCCTGAAATGCTTTAATCCTGGTTCAGCCATGTGACAGACTTTGTGATGCATAAATAAAATGTATGATTATTTTTCTTATGATTGACGAGCTGCTCCCGCAGGCTGCAGGACAAGCTGTCCTGTGAGAAACACCGCTCTTTGATATCAGCACGTGTTAGCAGCGCTTAGCTTAGCACAAAGACCGTAGTAGCAGCAGGTCAGGCTGCAGTCAGCGTACCTGCTGCTCACTTTTGCCTTTCTCCAGCAGTTTGCGGACTTCCTGCTCTTTGCCCTTCAGGTCGTCTCTCAGGTCGTTGTATTCCTTCTCCGTCTTATCGATCAGCTTGTCGAGGTCCGCCGCCTCCTTCTTGATCTTACTCGCTTCATCCTAAAACACAAAGAGATATTCGTATATAAATGATAGAAAACATTTCTAGTCAGCAGAGAACTTTGGTCTGAGCAGGTTTCCGCTGAGACCGTCACCTCCATAGCCTTGGTGTCCAACGGCGGGACGCTGGTCAGGTTGGCAAAGATCTTTAGAGCCTTGTCTCCTGCATCTTTGGCCTCAGCCTGAACCTTGCCGGCCTGTTTCTCCAGATTCTTGGCCAGCTCCTTCGCCTCGTTGTACCTGAACACAACAGAGACTTTAGACGTGCGTAACGCTGGGGGAGGTCTGACCTCTCAGACGGGAAGCTTCAGGGTCACGTACTTCTTGTTGAGCTCGTCGATCTCCCCGCTCGTCTTGCTCTCACCGTCCAGAGTCTTCAGCAGCAGGTTGTATGCTTTGGTCGACGTGTCGTTGGCGTCTTTGGCTATCTTCTCGATCTGGTCGGCGTCCATCTTGTGCCTGAGAGAAGCACAGATACATGAAAGTCTTTGCCGACACGATACCCGAGTTTCAGGATGCTTCAGGAGGGATCTCTGCAGTCTTACTTCTCAGCCAGCGTGCGAGCCTCCTCAGCCAGCAGCGTCATGTTGTTTGGATCTCCGGTGCCGCTGGGGGGTTTGATGTCCTGCAGAAGACATCAGCTCTGTTAATCAGGCTGATGAAGGACTGACGAATAGTCGCTGTGACAACAGTGACATCACTCACCACTTTGCCGATGGCGTCCTTGGCCTTGTCCAGCTCCTGCCGGGCTCGGTCGATCAGGTTCTCGGCGTCTCGGACTCGGTTGCGGGCGCGGTCGGCCTGAGTGCTGGTGTCCTCCACCGTGTTGCGGATGTTCTGCAGTCGGTTCCACTGGGTGGTCAGAGTGCCGTTGATGTTGTTGAGACGATCCAGCAGACCTCTGTCGACATCTGCAGGGTCAAAGGTCACGTTGGATAAATCGTGGGCGGGCACACTGTGACTCTGTTGTGCGTTGCTACATCAACGCTCAGGATGCATTCTGGACCCCGACCCGGTGCGGAGTAAAGACGCTGCAATACCTTTGCTGGTCTGAGCCTCCTCCAGCAGCTCCATGATGGCTCTCTCTGCCTCCTTCAGACGATCCTCGAAGGCCTTATCGCTGACGTGGTCCTGACCCGAGCCGAGGTTATCGATCAGGGTCTGCAGGTCGTGAAGCTTCTGCCTCTGCTGGTTCACCTGCAGAGAGAAACCAAGCTTTAACTTGTCTTTGTGCAGATGTACTGAACCGAATAAGAGCCTGTTCTAAAGTTCTTCCTGTCGTCAGTGTCTGTCTCGCTGTCCTCACCTTGTCTCTGACCAGGCTGTAGCAGGAGGGACACTGCTGGCAGCCCGGCGCCGAGCGGTTGTAGAAGTAGTTCTCCTCACACATGTCACAGCGAGCTCCGACGAAGCCGGGCCGACACTCGCAGCGGCCGTCCTCTTTGCACTGACCTGACTGGGAGCCTTCGGGGTCGCAGTCGCAGGCTGCGGGGGACAAAGAAGGGGGACACGTGAGACCGAACCAAAGTCCACACTCTGACAAACCGCCGCAGTCACGCCGCCGTCCTTACGTTTGCATCCGGACGCGCTGAAACCGAAGAAGTTTCCCTCGCAGCGTTCGCAGTGTCGGCCGGTGACGCCGGGCTGACACTCGCACTGTCCTGTCGTGATGTCACACTGACCGTTGGTGGAGCCAATCGGATTACAGTTACAGCTGTGGAAACGAGGAGAGCGAGACTTAGAACGACACAGAGAAGCAGCGGCAGGTGACTACAAACAACCGGACAGTTCTGATGAAGAGGAGAGGACAGCTGACCGCTCGCAGCCGTTGCCGCTCTGCAGGTTGAAGAAGCCGGGCTGACAGGCGCTGCAGTCGCGCTCGGCCACGTTGGGTAGACACTGACACTGACCGGTCACCTGAGAACAGCCGGTCTGTCGACCAACAGTGCCAAACGGAGAGCAGGAGCAAGCTGAGGAGGAGGAGGACGAAGGACAGAAACAGAAAATTCACTAAGACACGGTACATCTCGAACATCCACCATCATCACAAGAACGTGATGAACGAGCCTCGGCGCAAACACGTGACCCTCAGGACTTCCTCTTACGTTTGCATTTGTCGGCGGGGTTGGTGGACAGGGCGTTGCCATAGAAACCCTCCTTGCAGCGGTCGCAGAAGAAGCCGTCGGTGTTGTAGATGCACTTGAGGCACTCTCCGGTCTCGCGGTTGCAGTTGCCGACGGCGTTGGGGTCGATGTTGTCGCTGCACTTGCAGGCGCGGCAGGCTCGGACCGGCCCGCTTTGACCCAGCGGGTCGCCGAAGAAGCCGTCGTCACAGAGCTCGCAGCGCTTACCTGCAGACAGGTGAGCACTGTTACAGTAATGTACGGATGAAGCGAAGTCTCGCCTCTAAGTGTCCTGTGTGTTCCAGAGGAAACACACAGGAGGTCCAGAGGAGGTCAGTAAGATTGTGTCTGAATGTCTGCTGGTTCTTCCTCCTTCTGACCCAACCTGCTCTCTCTAACGAGTCAGGTGTGCCGTCACTGCACATTCAAGCCAAATGTTCAGCACGAGTCTTT
Source organism: Chelmon rostratus (assembly GCF_017976325.1). Lineage (NCBI taxonomy): Eukaryota > Metazoa > Chordata > Actinopteri > Chaetodontiformes > Chaetodontidae > Chelmon > Chelmon rostratus. The sequence continues at coordinate 26,606,229 of NC_055669.1, forward strand.
GTTTTCCAGGAAGCGTTGGAACCTTTACAAAAACTGTACGAGGGAAAGGTGATGGCAGCTCCGCCCCTCAGCAGCATCTAACCTGTACAGGTGCGGTGTGATTACCTGTGGTCCCTGCAGGACAGTTGGTGCAGACCACCTCTCTGGTTTTGGGGATGACAGCGCAGGTGGCTCCGGCCGGACAGGGGCAGGGCTGACAGTCAGCTGACGTCCCCCGGGTGGCGTCACCGTAGAAACCGTCTCTACAGCGCTCACAGCTCAAACCGGCGGTGTTGTCCTGACAGTCACATGCTCCTGGACAGACACACGGACATGAATGCAGTCATTTCACCAGTCAGGAACCAGTTAGTAACCAGTCATTTAACCAGTCAGGAACCAGTTAGTAACCAGTCAGGAACCAGTGACCAGTCAGTGACCAGTCAGTGACCAGTCAGGGACCAGTCAGGGACCAGTTAGTAACCAGTCAGGGACCAGTTAGTAACCAGTCAGTGACCAGTCAGGAACCAGTCAGTGACCAGTCAGTGACCAGTCAGGAACCAGTCAGGAACCAGTTAGTAACCAGTCAGTGACCAGCCAGGAACCAGTCAGGAACCAGTTAGTGACCAGTCAGGGACCAGCGTTACCTGTCTCAGGGTTGCAGGCGTCGCTGTGTCCGTTGCAGTTGCAGGGCTCACAGGGGCTGAAGGCTCCGAGCTCTGGGCGGGCGCGGCGATATCCCAGAGTGCACTGCTCACAGTGTTGACCCTGGTAACCCTGAGGACAGGTGCACCGCTCCACCCAGCGGGCCGGAACACCTGGACCCCGCCTTGCCGTCACCAAGGAGACGTCGTCGAGGTAACCCGCACCTGGAGAGACAGAGTCATCAGCAAATGATGCTCAAAACTCTTCCTCCTGTGTGTGTGTGTGTGTGTGTGTGTGTGTGTGTGTGTGTGTGTGTGTGTGTGTGTGTGTGTGTGTGTGTGTTCGTACTCCTCTCGCTGTAGGTGCCGCGGATCTTGATGGCGGTCAGGTTGTGGAGAAGTTTCTGGAAGTCGGAGTGGCTGACAGGTGGCCTCCAGGGGTAGTCGGTGCTGTCATGGAGCCTAAACCACGACAACAACAGGTTGGCAGATCGTCAACCAACATCAATCTCACTTAATCCAGGTGAACAGATTATGACCAACAATCAGACGTACTGCAGAAGACTGATTAGAACCAGACTGACTGATTATCAGCAGAGTTTAAATCCGCAGGTCGTTTAAAAGCAGATCGACAGATTATGAAACAAACATGGAGGATGACTGAGATCCTGAATCCTGAGCCCAGACCAGATGAGATAATCTGACCAGTCTCACCTGAACACATATGTCTGCATGTTCTCGTTAGGGTAAGCGTTGCCCTGGGCGATGAGGGGGACGGCCACCCTCAGGTCAGCTCCCTCCAGGACCAGATCCTCCGCCGACAGCCGAGTGTCCCGCCGGTCGACCCGGAAATTCAGACTCAGGTTCTGTCCATAACTCAGCATCTGGTTCCCCAAAAACTTCTCTGTGACGCACAAAAGCACAAGAAAGACACACAGGCTGTCACACAGGTGGAGAGCACCTGCAGGCCCACCGACCGGCTGAGAGCGGGCCTGCAGGTCCACAGACCGGCTGAGAGCGGGCCTGCAGGTCCACAGACCGGCTGAGAGCGGACCTGCAGGCCCACAGACCAGCTGAGAGCGGACCTGCAGGTCCACAGACCAGCTGAGAGCATACCTGCAGGTCCACAGACCAGCTGAGAGCGGACCTGCAGGTCCAGATTTGAATAAAGTTTAAATTGTGTGTGTGTGTGCGTACCTGGGGCTATGAAGTACATGGGGAAGTAGTCGTCTGAGATGAGGGAGATTTCCTGTCCGCTGGGAGACCACTGGACGGACACTCTGGAGCCGTCACGCTGCTGACCGGTCCACTGCTCGTCATCTGACACACACACACACAAACAGAGTTCAGAACAGCGACACCCATCACCGTGGTGACGTGTCCCCTCGGGGGGTTTCTACCCTGCGTCTCGCCTACAGGCGGTCTCACCTCTGGAGAAGGACGAGCTGACGGCGTGGACGCTGAAGCCTTCGGCGCTGTCGCACACAGACGAGTGCTGGAAGCAGAAGCAGGGGGTGCAGCCCTGAGGGTTGTTGGGGTCCAGGTTGAAGTAGCCCAGTTTACACCTGACGGACACAAAGAGGTTGAGACACTCCAGCCTCACCGCGCTCCTTCCTGTGAGCTCAGCGCTCTGATGTCGATTCATCTTACTTCTCCTCCTTCCTTCTAACACATCCACCTCCTCAAACGCTGAACCTTCTCGCAGTGAAACGAACGACTGATTTGAACTCTGGACGGCGGCGGTTTGTCAAACTACTTCCTGTACAAACTGCAGATGTCGACACTCAGCGAGGGAGATGAGGAAGACTCCGACGCCTCAGTGACACGTTGAGAATTTCTTGCCACATTCGGCTGCAAACAGTTTTGGTTTTTTAAATTTTGAGTCACTATGAAGGCTGAAATCTCCTTCAGCACTGAACATCCTGCGTCCAACTGGAAGCACTTTACCGCCCATCATCATCACTGTCATCTTCATCGTATATAACGCACATCATTATTCTGCACATCAGAGGGGTAATTTAAAGGCGCTGACAGCTAAATGAAGCTGCTGACGAGCTGTACTCGCTGTGTGTGCGTGCGTGCGTGTGTGTGTGTGTGTGTGTGTGTGTGTGACACAGATGGAGAACAGACGACAGCAGCTGTTTGTTCTGCTTTCTGTGGCTCTGCGGCTGATTTAGCTGCACATGTTGGAAATGACTGAATCTTATCTCATGTACTGTCCGGTGGAAGGCGTCCAGTCCGGCCTCACAGTGATCACTGATTATCTTGCCTGTCTGGATCCTGAAGAGGACTTTTAGTTGAGATCAGGACTCATTCATTCATTAAATAG